>NC_064811.1:99926139-100128883 GCF_023721935.1 Panthera uncia
ATATATATATATATAGTTTAAATCCTCATATAAGAGTTAGATCTACAAATACCTGTTTGGAAGCCACAGAGGCAACTGTGGAGTGAGCCTAGAGGTATGCAGGAAGAGCGGATATCGAGACTTTTATTATGTGAAATATTTTTATCTTACTTTTATTGGAAATAGGGAAAATCCTGGTAATTATGGAAAAAGGAGCTGAAATAACAGGAGAGAGGTGCAACTCCCCACCTCACTGCCTTGTACGTTTCCTAGGCATTTTCCTAACTATGTCTTTAAGCGACAAGGAAAAGAAACGTTGGGCTGAATTAAAAGTGGCAAAAAACTTCTCTCCAAGTGAGCACAAGTGAGGAAGTTCTAAGAAGGAGCACTGGATTCATTTGGTAGAGACAGAAATGTAAGGAATAGAGGGGGCGGGAAGAGTCCCTTGGCAGACTGGAGTTTAGAGAAGAAGGTGCGCTCGCGGACTCACCCCCCAGCCAGGTGTCAGAGATGTTCTGTAGCATGGTGACCGGGATGCAGAAGAAGGCGATGAGCAGGTCGCTGAGCGCCAAGGAGCAGATGAAGATGTTCGTGACGGTGCGCATGGCCTTGCTGCGGGTCACCACATAGACCACCAGCGCGTTGCCAAAGAGCGCTAGGGCAAATATGAGCACGCTGGTGAGCACGAAGGCCAGCTTGGCGCGCCCCGGCAGCTCCGGGGTGTAGACAAGCGGCCGCAGCCCATAGCGCGCTATGAACTGCTCGCGCGTCAGGTTATGGTCCCGTAGCAGCCTGGAGAACTGCTCCCGGGTGATGTTGAGAGACTGCATGCCGCGCTCTGCCGGAGCGCCAGGCACAGCCAGCTACCCCGGGTGAGCACCGCTGCGCGGCGGGGCGGGGGCTGCGAGGGGACAGGGCTGGCGGCCGCCTCCCACCCTCGCAGGTCCGGACAGCCGTCTGGCGCGCTGACGGGCTCCCGACTGCACCCCAGCAGGTTCGAGAAGGAAAGCAGCGAGGGATCAGAACCACAATGAAGAGGCGGGAAGCCAAAGCATGGGAGGCTATCCCGTTGACCAAAACTGTTCGCAGTTCAAAGAAAGTTCTCTTGGTCCTCTCAAGGTTTGGAGCCGCGGTGTCGGGAATGCAGGAGCGCCGCTCCAGAGTCCTCGCGCCTCCGGCTCCCCAGCCTTCTGCTGCAGGGATCGCACGGGCTCCAGGAGCCCGCGGAGGGTGGGGCTGGGACTGGGCGGTGCGCCACTCACCTCCCTGCTTCAGGCGCTCAGACGCCGCCTCCCACACCCTCAGGGAGAGGGAAACCTCTCTCTGGCTCCCCGCCTTCTGCAGCCCTGAGCCTTTCTTCTGCCCCAGGTCATGCTTCTGTGTAAAACCCGGAATTGGGGTTTGTACCGTCTCACGGTTTCTCCTTTGACTAAATAATGTAGGCCACAGCTACCCGAGGCAAAATGGGATTTTTATTTTTTTCCCTATATTTTCAAAAATAATTACAGCACACAGAAAATTGCAAGGATAATACAGAGAGGTCCCAAGCATCCTTTATCTACTTTCTCCCGTGATTACATCGTAGTTAATTAAGGTACAATACCAAACCAGGAATTTGACATAGCTACAGTGTGTGTGTAAAGTCCGTCTTTATCCCGAGTGTAGATTCCCGTAACCATCACCAAAATCAAGATACAAAACTATGACCAAAACGATCTCCCTCCTGCTACATGTTTGTAGTCATACCAAGTCCCTCTCCCCTCCCCCGCAGCCCTGAACCCCTGGCAATTACTAAGCTGTTCTCCATCTCTATGCTTTTGACATAAGATTGTGTAAATTGAATCACAAATTATACCTTTTGATACTGATTTTTTCCACTCAGCATAGTGCCATTCAGATCCACCCAAGTTATTATTATTCCTTTTTTATTGCTGATAATGGCCCAGGGTTTGTTTAACCATTCATGGAGATGAGGACATTTTGGTTGTTTCCAGCTCTATTAAAAATAGAGCTGCTATGAAGAATCATGTACAGGTTTTTATGTGAACGAATATTTTTATTTCTCTGGGAAATGCCAAGAAGTTTGGTGGTTGGGTCTATGGTTTATATAGTTAGGTTTGAAAGAAATTGTCAAATTCCGTTCCAAAGTGTACCATTTTACATTAGCCATAGCGACATATGAGAGATTCAATTTTTCCACATCCTTACCAGCATTTGGCATTGTCATTGTTTTTTATATATGTTCTAATAAGTATGCAGTGATATTTCCTTCATCCCTAATTTGCATTTTCCTGATAGTTAATGATTAGCATCTTCCCGTGGGCTTATTTGCTATCCCAGTATTTTCTTCGGAGAAATAGTTTTTCATGTATTTTGCCCATTGTCTTTCTTTTTTCATATTTCTTTTTTAAAATGGACATTGGGCTCTTTCCATACTTTGACTATTGTTAATAGTGCTGCTATAGACATTGGGGTGCATGTGTGTCCCTTCTATCAGCATTGCTTTATCCTTTGGACAAATTCCCAGTAGTAAAATTGCTGGGTAGTAGGTTAGTTCTATTTTTAATTTTTTGAGGAACCTCCATACTGTTTTCCAGAGTGGCTACACCAGTTTGCATTCCCACCAGCAGTGCTAAAGGGTTCCTTTCTTTGCATCCTCACCAACATCTGTTGCCTGAGTTGTTAATGTTAGCCATTCTGACAAGTATGAGATGACATCCCATTATGGCTTTGATTTGTATTTCCCTGATGATGAGTGATGTTGAGCCCTTTTTCATGTGTCTGTTAGCCATCTGGATGTCTTCTTGGGAAAAGTGTCTATGCGGGTCCTTTGCCCATTTCTTCACTGGATTATTTGTTTTTTAGGTGTTGAGTCTGGTAAGTTCTTTATAGATTTTAGATACTATCCCTTTATCTGATATGTCATTTGCAAACATCTTCTCCCATTCCATTGGTTACCTTTTAGTTTTCCTGTCCTTCACCATGCAAAAGGTTTTTATCTTCATGAGGTCCCAATAGTTCAGTTTTGCTTTTGTTTCCCTTGCCTCTGGAGATATGACAAATAAGTTGCTGCAGCTGAGGTTAAAGAGGCTGCTGTCTATTTTCTCCTCTAGGATTTTGGTGGCTTCCTGTCTTACATTTAGGTCTTTCATCAATTTTGAGTTTATTTTTTGTGTATAGTGTAAGAAAGTGGTCCAGGTTCTTTCTTCTGCATATTGCTGTCCACTTTTTCCCAACACCATTTGCTGAAGAGACTGCTTTTTCCACTAGATATCCTTTCCTTCTTTGTAAAAGATTAGTTGGCCATACATTTGTGGGTCCATTTCTGGGCTTTTTATTCTGTTCCATTGATCTATGTGTCTGTTTTTGTGCCAGTACCACACTGTTGTGATGATTACAGCTTTGTAATACAGTTTAAGGTCTGGTTTTGGTTTTCTTTTTCAATATTACTTTGGCCATTCAGGGTCTTTTCTGGTTTTGTACAAATGTTACGATTGTTTATTCTAGCTCTGTCACGAATGCTGGTGTTATTTTGATAGGGATTGCATTGAATATGTAGATTGCTTTGGGTAATACTGACATTTTAACAATATTAGTTCTTCTAATCCATAAGCGTGGAATGTTTTTCCATTTTTTCGTGTGTGTCTTCTTCAGTTTCTTTCATAAGCTTTCTATGGTATTCAGCGTATAGATTTTTCACCTCTTTCGTTAGGTTTATTCCTAGGTATTCTATGGGTTTTGATGCAATTGTAAATGGGATCAATTCATTGATTTCTCTTTCTTCTGCTTCATTATTGGTGTATAGAAAGGAAACCTATTTCTGTACTTTGATTTTATATCCTGTGACTTTGCTGAATTCATATATCAGTTCTGGCAGTTTTTTGGTAGAGTCTTTTGGGTTTTTCACACAGAGTATCATGTCATCTGAAAGGAGTGAATGTTTGACTTCTTCCTTGATGATTTGGATGCCTTTTATTTCTTCTGTTCTCTGATTGCTGAGGCTAGGACTTCCAGTACTATCTTGAAGAGCAGTGGTGAGAGTAGACATCCTTGTAATGTTCCTGACCTTAGGGGGAAAGCTCTCAGTTTTTCCCTATTGAGGATGATATTAGCAGTGGGTCTTTTATATGTAGCCTTTATGACTTGAGGTATGATCCTTCTATCCCTAGTGTTTTGAGATTTTTATCAAGAAAGGATGCTGTATTTTCTCAAATGCCTTTTCTGCATCTATTGAGAGGATCATGTGGTTCTTATCCTTTTATTAATGTGATGTATCACACTGATTGATTTGCTGATATTGAACGAGCCTTGTATCCCAAGAATAAATCCCACTGGATCGTGGTGAATAATTCTTTTAATATACTGTTGGATCCAGTTTTCTAGTATATTGTTGATAATTTTTACATCCATGTTCATCAGAGAAATTGGTCTGTAGTTCTTTTTAGTGGGGTCTTTGGTTTTGGAATCAAGGTAATGCTGGCCTCATAAAATGAGTTTGGAAGTTTTCCTTCCATTTGTATTTTTTTAGACAGCTTCAAAAAAATAGGTGTCAACTCTTCTTTAAATGTTTGGTAGAGTTTCTATAGAAAGCCATGCAGCCCTTGATTCTTGTTTGTTGGGAGATTTTTGATTACTGATTCAATTTCTTTACTGGTTATGAGTCTATTCAAATTTTCTATTTCTTCCTGTTTCAGTTTTTGTAGTTTATATATTTCTAGGAATTTATCCATTTCTTTCAGATTGGCCAATTTGTTGGCATATAATTGCTCATAATATTCTTTTTTTATTGTTTTTATTTCTATGGTATTAGTTGGGATCTCTCCTCTTTCATTCGTGATTTTATTTATTTGGATCCTTTCCTTTTTCTTTTTGTTCAAACTTGCTAGAGGTTTATCAATTTTGTTAATTTTTTCAAATAACCAGTTCCTGGTTTCATTTATCTGTTGTACTGTTTTGTTTTGTTTTGGTTTTTTTGGATTCTATATTATTTATTTCTGCTTTGATCTTAATTATTTTCCTTCTTCTGCTGGTTTTGCACTTTTTTGCCATTTTTTTTTCCAGTTCTTTTAGGTGTAAGGTTAGGTTGTGCATTTGAGTTCTTTCTTCCTTCTTTAGGAGGTCCTAGATTGCTATATAATTCCCTCTTATGACAACCTTTGCTGCATCCAGAGGTTTTGGCTGTTGTGTTTTCATTTTGATTGGCTTCCGTGTACTTTTTAATTTCCTCCTTAATTTCTTGGTTAACCAATTCATTCTTAAGTAGGATGTTCTCTAATCTCCAAGTATTCATGGTCTTTCCAAATTTTTTTTCTGTGATTGATTTCAAGTTTCATAGAGTTGTGATCTGAAAATATGCAAGGTATAATATCAATCCTTTGGTACTTATTGAGGACTGATTTGTGACCCAGTATGTGATCTATTCTGGAAAATGTTCCATGAGCACTCAAGAAGAATGTGTATTCTGCTGCTTTTTAGGATGCAATGTTCTGAATATATATGTTAAATCCATCCGGTCCAGTGTGTCATTCAAACCCATCGTTTCCTTGTTGGTTTTCTGCTTAGATGATCTGTCCATTCCTTTAAGTGGGGTATTGATGTCCCTTACTATTATGGTATTATTATCAATGAGTTTCCTTTATATTTGTGATTGATTAATTTATTTATATATTTGGATGCCTCCACATGGGAGACATAAATATTTACAGTTGTTAGAGCTTCTTGGTGGATAATTTTGATATAGTACCTTTCTTCATCTCTTGTTACAGTAATTATTTTAAAATTTGGTTTGTCTGATATAAGTATCCAGCTTTCTTTTGATGAACATTAGCATGATAGATGGTTCTCCATCCCCTTACTTTCAATCTGCATGTGTCTTTATGTCTAAAAATAAGTCTCTTGTAAGCAGCATATAGATGGGTCTTGTTTTTTCATCCATTCTGATTCCCTATGTCTTTTTATTGGAGCATTTAGTCCATTAACATTTAGAATGAATACTAAAAGATATGAATTTAATGCCATCGTGTTGCCTGTTGTGTTGGTGTTTCTGATGATATTCTCTGGTCCTTTCTAATTTTGCTGCTTTTGGTCTTTTTTGTTTTGTCTCTTCTCCACTCAAAGGGTCCCCTTTATAATTTCTTACAGGGCTGGTTTAGTGGTAACAAACTCCTTTAGTTTTTGTTTTCCTGGGAAACTGTCTCTCCTTCTACTTTGAATGACAGCCTTGCCGGATAAAGAATTCTTGGCTGCATATTTTTCCAATTCAGCACATTAAATATATCCTGCCACTCCTTTCTAGCCTGCCAAATTTTTGTGGATAGGTCTACTGTGAACCTGATCTGTCTTCCCTGATATGTTAAGGACTTTTTTCCCCTTTCTGCTTTCATAATTATTTCCTTGTCTGTGCATTTTGTGAATTTGTGTATGATATGCTTTGGTGATGGTCAGGTTTTTTTTTTTTTTTTATCTAATGGATTTTGATGTCTGTGTCCTTCAACAGATTAAGAAAGTTTTCCACTATAATTTGCTCACATAAATTTTCTGCCCCCTTTTCTCTCTCTTCATCTTCTGGCACTCCTATGATTTGGATGTTATTCCCTTTTAATAAGTCACTGAGTTCTCTAAGTCTTGTGTTGTGATCTTTTGCCTTTGTTTTCCTCTTTTTTTTCTGCTTTATTATTCTCCATAATTTTATATTCTAAATTGCTGATTTGCTGCTCTGCTTCATTCATCCTTGCCCTCGTGGCACCATTCAAGTTTGCATCTGAGTTATAGCATTTTAAATTTCATCCTGACTAGATTTTATTTCTTTAATCTCTACAGAAGGGGATTCTATGCTTTTTTGGTTCTAAATTCTAATTCAGACATCTTGCTTATATCTGTTTATTAACCCCCTGGCACTCATTTCTTGCTATTCTGTCTTCTGGGATGAATGCCTTTGTTTTGTCATTGGAAGGAAGAAAAAAACTAATAAAAAAATAAAATTAAAAAATTAAAAACAGCACAAATAATCAAATAAAGGAAGGTAGATCCTAGGTGTGTTCGGTCTGCCTGCTGAAAGAAGTTTGAAAGAATAGAGAAAAAAGGGAAAGAAAAGAAAAAAATGGTAAGAAAAAAATTTAAAATTAAGAAAGATTAAATAATAAAGTAGAAGTAAATGAAGTGAAGAAAATTAAATAGAAAATTTTTTTAATAAAAAATAAAGTAAAAAAATAAAAACAATTTTTTTCTTTCTGTATCCAAGAATGAGAAAGGAAAGAAAGGAAAAAAAAAAAGAAAAATTAAGCAAAAACATAAATGAAGAAAATGAAGAAATAAAGGAGCCAGCAAACGGAATGAAACCTGAATGAAGTTACATCCAGTTTCCCCTAGATCTGAAACTATGAAGCCTTCTATAGTCAGTACATATATTAAGCAGATGGAGTTCCTTGTGCTGGTCTTCTAGGGGATGTGTTTGGAGGGTGCAGTTGGGCGGAGCTTGTTGTAATGGCTCTGTTCTTCACTAGCTGGTGCTGCTTACCTTACTGGGGTGGATCACTGTGGCTCACATGTGCATGTGTGTGCATGGGAGTGGTTGAAATGGCTTCACCCAGCTCCTCAGTCTCTAGTACAGGATTTCATGTTCTCACCGACCCGCAATCAAGCACCCATCCTTTGTCTCATGCCTCTATCCATACCCTGTCTCTACTATGTTCATGTCCAAACTGTCCACCTGCCAAGCAGTACCTCCCTCCAGAATTTTATCTCCAATGGGATTTTGTTTCAAAACCTCACTCTTCTGGACCTCTGAGGCTTGGACTCATGCCAACTGTCTGGGTGATAGTCTTGCTGAGCAGTGGCTAGGTGCTCACTTGTCCCAGAAAACATTCATGCTATCACACAGCAGCACAGGTTCAGAGATTATGGCAAATCACAACACACAGCTGGCACCAGGTTTCAATGTACTTTGGCATCTTTGTCCCAATACCAGCAAATGTGGCTGCTCTCCAGGGTTCACTGGGACCTCTGCTTATGGGGAGGCCATATGACTCTACCAAATGCTCTCTAAGCAAGGGAATCATTTCTCCCCATGTGGCATATGGACCCCTCAGACCCCACTGCCAGCTCCTAAGGATTCTCTCGGTTTCCTCATGGGAGCACCACCACGCGCTGAGATCCAGAACTTCAGACTCTGCACTCCACTGTTTATAGAATCATGTTGATATTGAAACCCTCTCCTTTCAGGGGCTCCTGGGTGGCTCAGTCAGTTAAACATCTGACTTCAGGTCATGATCTCATGGTTTGTGGGTTCAAGCCCCTCATTGGGCTCTGTGCTGACAGCTCAGAGCCTAGAGTCTACTTCAGATTCTGCGTCTCTCTCTCTCTCTCTCTCTCTAGCTCTCTCTCTCTGTCTCTCTGCCTCTCCTTCACTCACGCTCTGTCTCTCTCAAAAATGAATAAACATTAAAAAAAATAAAAAGAAGGAAACCCTCTCCTTTTTTCCCATCAATGGTTTTGGGGAACAATTTTGTTATTCAGTCCCTTGCGAGTGTTTTCACTCTTTCTCTCTCTTTCTCTACAGCTACTTTCGGGGCAGTGCTTTTCTTGCACAGTCCCAATTTGCCACACTCTCCCCTTTCTCTCTCTGTCTTCTCTCTGCAAAAACAACTCCCTACCCTCCACAGCTTTTCTCTCCTCTGGTTCACCTCTCTGCACCTTGTACCTGCTGGGTTCTGTGGTTCAAGTTATTCAGGTTGTTGTATTAATACTGATATCAACTTCCTAGGTGTTCAAAATGTTTTGGTGCTGATCTAGCTGTGTTTCAGGGACAAGGTAAGCTCAGGGTCTCCATGCTGCTCTGCCATCTTAACTCCCCCCCAAAAACCTCTATCTTTCCCATTTTCTAATTGAATTGTTTCACTTACTTGCTGTTAGTGTTGAGGGGTCTTTTTATATTCTAGATACCAATTTTCTGTTAAATAAATGGTTTACAAATATTTTCTTCTAGTCTATGTTTTGTTATTTACCCTTTTAACAGGGTCTCTCATGGATCAAAGTTTTTAATCAGTACTATTTATCAATTTTTCTTTTGTTGATTATACTTTTTTTAACGTTTATTTATTTTTGAGACAGAGAGAGACAGAGCATGAACGGGGGAGGGGCAGAGAGAGAGGGAGACACAGAATCGGAAGCAGGCTCCAGGCTCTGAGCCATCAGCCCAGAGCCCGACACGGGGCTCGAACTCACAGACCATGAGATCGCGACCTGAGCTGAAGTTGGACGCTTAACCGACTGAGCCACCCAGGCGCCCCTTGTTGATTATACTTTTGATGTACAGTCTAACAATTCTTCACCACATCCTATGTCCTCCAAATTTCGATTTAAAATTTTTCATTTTTCATTTTAAGCCTTCCATTCTATTTTAGGTGTTGATCTAAGTGTCTAACTTCTCCAACACCACACAGTCATAAATACTGTAGTTATGTAAGTATTGAAATCAGGTAGAGTGATTTCACCCACTATGTTTTTCTTTTTCAAAGCATTTTAGATATCCTAGAGCCTGTGACTTTTCATATAAATTTTGTAATAAATTTGTATATGTCCTCAATAAAGCTTTGCTGGGATTTTGATAGAAATTGACATCTTTACTATGCTGAGTCTTCCAATCTGTGAATAGGGTATGTCTCACCACTATTTAGGTCTTCTTTGATTTCTCCCATTAGCATTTTTTCAGTTTTTAGCATATAAGTCTTGTATATATTTTGTCATATTTGCACTTAAGCATATCTTTTCTTTAAAGCATTTGTGCATGGTATTTTATTACTAATTTTCAGTTCCATGTATTCATTACAATAGAAGTGTGATTTATTTTGTATGTAGATCTTGAAACCTACCATGTTGCTGAATTCACTTATTAGTTTTAGGAGATTTTGTTGTGTAAATTTCTTGGGATTGTCTACATAGACAATCATATCATTTGAGAAGAGGGGCAGTTTTACTTCTTCCTTTCTGATTTGTGTATCTTGTATTTCTTTTTCTTGCCTTATTGCAATGGCTAGAGCTTAAATGACTATATTAAATCACAGAGATGAGAATGAGCATCCTTGCCTTATCTTCAGTCTTGGGGGAACCACTAAGTCTTTCACCACTAAGGACAATGTCAGCTACAGGTTCTTTATCAGTTTGACGATACTCCTTCTATTCTTAACATGTTGAGAGACTTTATCATAAATGATGTTGAATTTTTTCAAATACTTTTTCTACATCAATTAATACAATCATATGGGTTATTTTTCCTTCAACCTGTTAATGTGGATTGCATTGATTCACTTAAGAATATTGAACCAGTCTTGAATATCTGAAATAAACCCTATTTGGTCATGGTATATAGTTATTTTTACATATTGCTGAATTCTATTTTTAAAGGATATTCATGTTTATATTCAAGAATGATACTGGTTTATGAGTTTCTCTTTTTGTACTATCTTTGTCTAATTTTTGTATTGTAAAATAACAGGAAATATTTATTGGTCTCTGTCTCCAGTTCCTGGCACAGATCTTCTGAAATTCTTAAAATTTTCTAAGTGGTAAGAGCACTGGGAGCATCTTTTGTTCTAATATTTGGTCTTTGATTCCAGTTCCTGAAACAGAGCATTTAGATCCCTTGAAATTTCCTGGTTGATAGGAATATCTTTGTTTCACTTGAGGTGACTCTTGGTGAGCTCCTAGACAGGAACTTGTCACCAGAAAGACCAAGCTATGACCAGAAACTTGGAATTTTCAGTCTCATCACCCATTCTCTGTAAGGTAGAAATGGAGTTAATAATTAATCATGCTTATATGATGAAGCCTCCATAACAATCTCAGAGTACAGGGTTTAAGAACTTCTAGGTTGTTGAACACATAAAGGTACTGGGTGGGTAACACTCCTGGCAAAGGCATGGATGCTCTGCGCCCCTTCCCTCATACTTTCCCTATTCATCTATTCCATCTTGATGTTCATATGCATTCTTTATCATATTTTGTATAATAAACCAGTAAATGAAAGTATTTCCCTGAATTCCATGAGCCATTCAAATTATCAAGCTCAAGGAGGGGGTGATGGGAATCCTGATGTTTAGCTGGTAAGACAGGGGACAACCTGAGACTTGCAATTGGCATCTGAAATGGTACGTGTGTGTGTGTGTGTGTGTGTGTGTGTGCGGGGGTGGGTGTCTTGTTTAATGGAATCCTTAAACTGTATGATCTGACATTATCTCTAGGTAGATAGTGTCATAATTGAGTTAAATTTGAGGGCACCCAGCTTGTGTCAGAGAATTGCATAATGTGTGGAAAACCCACACACCTGGTATCAAAAGTGTGCAGGTGGTAATAGTGTGAGTATAAAGGAGAGATATACAGAAGTGTGTTTTTCCTTTACAGGTATCCAGGTATACTGGTTTCATAGAATGGATTGGAAAGTGTTCATTTCTGTTCTATTTTCTGTAAGAGATTGTGTAGGATTGGTATTAATTCTTCTTTAAAAGTTTGATAAAATTCTCAAATGAAAACTTCTGGGTCTAAGAGTTTCTTTTTTTAGGATATTTCAAATATGAATTTAATTCACTTAATAGTATAGGGATGTTCAAATTATTTTATATTGAATTGTAGCAGTTTGTGTTTTTTGAGGAATTGATAAATTTTATCTATCAAATTTATGTGTATAGGGTTGTTAATAGTATTCTTTTGTTATCATTTTGATGTTTGCAGGATGAGTAGTGATAACCTCTGTTTTATTTCTTATATTGGTAATTTTTGTCTTCTTTCTTTTTTCTTTGTGAGTTTTGTTAAAATTTTGTTAATCTTACTGATATTTAAATAGGACCAGCTCTTTGTTTCATTGATTTTCTTTAGTATATTTCTGCTTTCAATTTTATTAATATCTGCTCTTACCCTTATTATTTTCTTTCTTCTGCTTACTTTCAATTTATTTTGCTCAACTATTCCCAGTTTCTTGAGATGGAAACTTACTTTAGTCCCTTGAAATTTTCTTCTTTTCTAATGTAAGCATTTAGTGCCATAAATTTCCTTCTTGGCACTGCTTTCACTATGTCCCATATGTTTTTGTATGTTATATTTTCATTTTCACTCAATGTACTTTTAAATTTTCTTTAAATTTTCTTTGATGACCCATGAATTATTTGGAAGTCTGTTATTTAGTTTCCAAGTGTCTGAAAATTTCCCTGTTGTATTTCTTTTTCCTAGCTTTATTTCATTGTAGTCAGAAAAGATATTTTGTATTATTACAATTCTTTTAGATTTGTTGAGGTCTTTTTCTGGTGCAGTATATGACCTATCTTGCTGTACATTTCAAGGGCATTAAAAAAAATATATATATATATGTGTGTATATATATGTACATATATATATGTACATTCTGTTGTGCTGGATGGAGTGTTCTATAAACATTGATTAGATCTTATTTGTTGATGGTGTGGTTGAGTTCCTCTATTTCCTTGCTTATTTTCTGTCTTCTAATTTTATTAATTTTTGAGAGAGGATATCTAACCATAATTGTGGATATGTCTATTTTTCATAATAGTGTTTATTTTATTTTTAGGTTTTTTTTAATGCTTATTTATTTTTGAGAGAGAGAGACACACACAGAGTGCAAGCAGGGAGATGCAGAGAGAGAGGGAGCCACAGAATCCAAAGCAGGCTCCAGACTCTGAGCTGTCAGCACAGAGCTCTATAGGGAGCTTGAACTCATGGACTGTGAGATCATGACCTGAATCAAAGTTAGCCGTTTAACTGACTGAACTGCCTAGGGGTCCACCATATTAGTGTTTATTTTACATACATTGTAGTTTTGTTGCTCAGTGAACACACATATATTTCATTTATTTTTTAATGTACTTATTTATTTTGAGAAAGAGAGAGAGCAAGACAGGGGCAGAGAGAGAGAGAAAGAGAGAGAATTCTTAGCAGGATCCACACTGTCAGTGCAGAGCCTGATACTGGGCTCAGATTCACAAACCATGAGATCATGACCTGAGCTGAAGTCAGATGCTTAATTGATTGAGCTACCCAAGTGCCCCTACACATTTAGGACTAATATGTCTTTTTGATGCCTTGACTCTCTTATCATTATATAATAACTCTGTCCCAGATAATTATCTTTGCTCTGGAGTTTATTTTATATCATAATAATATAGCCGCACCTGTTTTTCTTTGATTAATATTTTCATGCCAGGTCTTTGTCCATCCTTGTACTTAAAATATATTTATATCATTACATTTAAATCAAGGTTCTTATAGACAGTCTGTCTTTGAGTAATTTTTTGATCCACAGTACCAATCTCTAACTGATGTATTTAGACCATTTACATTTAATGCAATTATTGAAATGTTAAGATTCAAGTTAGCCATTTTATTTTTGTTGCTGTTTTCTGTTTTTTCTGTTATTAATTTTCATAATTTCTTTTCCTCCCTGTGAGTTATATGATCATTTTTAAGATTTCATTTAGATTTATCTGTGTTTTTGAGTATATCTCTTTATATACCTTTTTCTCTGACTACTGTAATTGGCACATTATATATACATAACTCATTATAGTCTATATATGTCAACATTTACCCATTTGAGTCAAGTGTAGAAGCCTTACTTTCTTTTATGTCCTTTTATCCTTCCCCAAATATAATTGTCTCAAGTATTGCCTCTACATATACTTAGAACCACATTAGTCAGTGATAATTTTAGCTTCAACTATCAAAAATAATTTAGGAAACTCTAAAGAAGAAAAATCTATTGTATTTACTCATATTTTTTACTCCTTCTACTGTTGTCTTTTTCTCCTTGATACTCCAAGACCTCTTTTCTCATCCTTTCCTTTCTGTATAGAGAATATCCTTCACCATTCTTTTTGGGTAGGTCTGCTGACAATAAATTCTCTTAGTGTTTCCTTTGTCTGAGAAAACATTGATTTCTCATTCATTTCTGAAGAATACTTTTACTGGCTATGCAATTTTAAATTGACAATGTTTTGTTGTTTTTGTTTTTGTTGTGTGTGTTACTTTGTTTTGTTTCATTCAGCACTTGACAAAGCCTTTGCCACTTCTTTTTGTCATCTATGATTTCTATGATTTCTATGATTCACCATAATTCAAATAGTTTTTTTTCCCTATAGGTAAAGTTTCCTTTCTCTCTCAATATTCTCAAGACCTTTTATTGTGTTCAGTTTTCAGAAGTTTTGTTATGATGTATTATTGTTGATTTCTTTGAATCTTTTCCATTTGGGATTTGCAGAGTTTCTTGAATCTGTATGTTTGTCTTTTGCCGTAGTGGGGGAATTTTCAGTCATTCCTTCTTCACATTTTTTTTTCAACCATGCCCTCTTTCTCCTCTTCTTCTGGGACTTAGATGACATGAAGGCTAAATTTTTTGTTATAATCCTATAGGTTTCCTGAGGTTCTGTGTTTTTTGTTTTTTATTTTTGTTTTTCCATTTTTTGTCTATTTCTCTGCTATTAAGATTGGATAATTTCTCCATTTCTATCTTAAAATTCATTAATTCTTTCCTCTTCTCCCTCCATTCTGCTGTTGAACCCATTTACTCAGTTTTGCCTTTTGGTTATTGTATTTTTCAGTTCCAAAATTTCCATTTGGTTTTCCTTGTGTCTTCTGTATTTTTACTGAGACTTTTTCTTCTTTCTTTCTTTGTTTCTTTCTTTGTTCCTTGCTTGCTTCTTTATTATTTCTTGTGGAAGGATTTTTATGATGACTGCTTTAAAATTCTTGTCAGACAATTCTAACATCCCTGGAATCTCAGTATTGATGTCAGTTGATTTTCTTTTTGTGTTAAGTTGAAGTTGCTTGTTATTGATTTGAATAATTTTTCCTTAAAACTAGATATTGGAGATATTGTCTTATGAGACTCTGAATCTAATTTAATTCTCTTTTTGCTGACCTATTCTAACACCTCTCCATCAGAGGGATAGAAGTGACTACCCTTGCATTACTACCAGGCAGGGGTGGAAGTACAACAATATATGAATTATAAGTTTGCTTTGGAACATTCACTTGTCCATTTTGCAACAGAAGGTTTTGCAATTCAGGGTGATTCTTCCAGACACTGAAGAAGATGTAGTGAAATTTTGCAGAAAATTATTCTCAGTATATCCATCCTTCTTCCCCCCTCACTACTGCCTTCCAGTCTTTTACATTCAAATAATAATATAAGTATTATAATGTACACTTACTGCTACAGACTGAATTGTGTCCTTCCCACCCCCACAACCCAAATGTGACTGTATTTGGAGATAGGATATTTAGAAGTAATTAGATTAAATGAGGTCATAGGAATGAGACCCTAGCACAATAGAACTAGTGGTCTTTCAGGAAAAGGAAAAGAGAGTGATTTCTCTTTCTCTTTCCAAGTGCACCAAGTGCACCAAGAAAAGACCATGTGAGCACACAATGCGCAGGTGGTTATCTAAAAGCCAAGAAGAGAGTTTTTATTAGAAACTGACTAAGCTAAAACTTTGATCTTAGACTTCTAGCCTCCAGAACTGTAACAAAATAAATTTTTTTAACTCACACTGTCTAGGTATTTTGTTATGACAGCCTGAGCAGACTAGGACACCTCCACTTCTTCTAATTTTGCCTCAATTCTTTCCTTAATTTTATATGAATCTTGTAGCCATTGCTCTTTCATTAACTTTCAAGATAATATAAAAATTGAGAAATATAAAAACTCAGATATGAATTTTCAGAAATCCACATGATGACCCACACCTGACATTATCTAAACCAAATCCTGGCATCTACCACATGTTACTGCAAACCTCTGGGAATGTTGTTATAAAATATTTTCAAAACAAGCAACAGTGTCATGATATTATATACAAAATGTCTAGAATTCCAAAAAAAGACAATGATAGATGAAGGGTGACATTGTAGCTATTGAGAGAAGCCTAAGAAAAGATGTCCTGATGTTGCAATCCACCTAAAATTTCTTATAGGATTGATAGCCCACATCTATGAGCCTCGTTCTTTGGACTATGGGTTGAAGGTTTGGATCACAGAAGTAGCCCTCAAATGGTACAGAAACCACAGAGAGAGAGAGAGAGATGCCCTCTTTCTCTCCCAGGCCTTTGGTGTTGGGGTCAAGGAAGGCTAGCAACATAGCTACTCACCGATTCTAAACCTAGGTGACTCACAGACAGAAGTCTCAGGATCTCTTATAGGCTGAGGTGAGTCTGATGACACAATATTCAACCCCTTGTAGTATGTGGACATATGTTACTATGGATGTCAGTAGTGCTGACCTGTCAACCTCGGCCCTTGGTCTATGCAGCATTCTTCAAAATGGGTGATGGGGTATTAGAAAATTAGAGAGGTGTGAAAAGGAAAGATTAACCTTCTCAGTGGTTCCCTGGGATGTATTGAAAATCCCCAAAGGAATCTTAATGAAATAATACATAATTGATGTTAAGGGTAGGATTGGAGCTAAATGTGGAAAAAGATAAAATTCACCATTAAAATTTCAAATTCTCTGCTTTTCCCCCTCTGTTAATATTGCACAAGGCCTCATTTCCATCATTTATCAACACCTCTTCAGCCCTCACTCCCCATCCTCCCAACACACTCCATCTCAGCCATCTATTTCCAATCTCCATCCGAGTGATATTATCCTTATTAAGGAAACCCAAGTCTGATCTCATAGAGCACTCCCAGTATGCCTGAATTTCTCCTCCATCCCAACCCACACAAACATGGTCCAGTTTATCAGATCTCTGGCTACTGCTAGAAAACTGAAAAAGTAAATTAATATTTATTCCCTTATTCAATAACTTTTTTAGATGTCTATAGTATACCAGGCACTGCATTCAACATTGAAAATAGTGTCATAAAGAAAAAGACCCAACCCCTATCCTTTTTTCTTGTTTTAATTCAGGTTAGTTAACATACAGTGTAGTATTGGATTCAGAGTTGAACCCAGTGATTCATCACTTAACACCCACTGCATGTCCCAAGAAGTGCCTGCCTTAATGCCCATCACCCATTTAGCCCATCTCCTCACCCACCTCCCCTCCAGAAACCTCCAGTTTGTTCTCAGTATTTAAGAGTCTCTTATGGTCTGCCTCCCTGTTTTTATCTTATTTTTTGCTTCCTTTCCCCTATGTTCATCTGTTTTGTTTCTTAAATTCCACAAATGAGTGAAATCATATGATATTTGTCTTTCTCTGACTGACTTATTTCGCTTGGCATAATACTCTCTAGTTCCATCCACGTTGTTGCAAATGACAAGATTTCATTGTTTTTGATTGCCAAGTAATAGTTCCTTGTCTATCTCAGTTACATCTTCTTTATCCATAAGTCAATTGATGGACATTTGGGCTCCTACCATAAGTTAGCTATTGTTGATAGTGCTGCTTTAAACATTGGGGTGCACGTGCCCTTTCAAATCAGCATTTTTGTATCATTTGGACAAATACCTAGTAGTGCAATTGCTGGGTTTTAGGGTAACTCTATTTTTAATTTTTTGAGGAACCTCTGTACTGTTTTCAGAGTGGCTGCACCAATTTTCATTCCCACCAGCAGTGCAAAAGGGTTTCACTTTCTCTGCATCGTTGCCAATGTCTATTGTTGCTTGAGTTGTTAATTTTAGCCATTCTGGCAGGTGTGAAGTAATAGCTCATGTGGTTTTGATTTGTATTTCGCTGATGATGAGTGATATTGAGAATCTTTTCATGTGTCTGTTTGCCATCTGGATGTCTTCTTGGAAAAAGTGTCTATTCATGTCTTATGCCCATTTCTTCACTGGATTATTTGTTTTTTTGGGCGTTGAGTTTGATCATTTCTTTACAGATTTTGGATACTAAATCTTTATCCGATATGTCATTTGCAAATATCTTCTCTCATTCTATTGGTTGCCTTTAGTTTTGTTGATTGTTTCCTTCTCAGTGCAGAAGGTTTTCTCTTCATGAGGTCTCAATCATTCACTTTGCTTTTGTTTCCCTTGTCTCTGGAGACATGTCAAGTAAGAAGTTGTTGTGACTGAGGTCAAAGAGGTTGCTGCCTGTTTTCTCCTCTAGGATTTTGGTGGCTTCCTGTCTTACATTTAGGTCTTTCATCCATTTTGAGTTTATGTTTGTGTATGGTGTAAGAAAGTGGTCCGGTTTTATTCTTTTGCATGTCACTGTCTAGTTTTTCCAGCACCATTTGCTAAAAAGACTGTCTTTTTTCCATTGGATACTCTTTCCTGCTTTGTCGAAGATTAGTTGGCCATACATTTGTGGGTCCATTTCTGGGTTCTCTATTCTGTCCTATTGATCTATACATCTGTTTTCATGACAGTACTATACTGTCTTGATGATTACAATTTTTTAATTAAGCTTGATGTCTGGAATTGTGATGCATCCAGTTTTTGTTTTCTTTTTCAACATTACTTTGGCTATTTAGGATCTTTTCTTATTCTATACAAATTTTAGGATTGTTTTTTTCTAGCTCTGTGCAGAATGCTGGTGTTATTTTGATAGGGATTGCATTGAATGTGTAGATTGCTTTGGGATTAATCAACATTTTAACAATATTTCTTCTTCCAATCCATCACCATTAGTTTTTCCATTCTTTGTTTCTTCTTCATTTTTTTCATAAGCTTTCTATAATTTTCAGCATACAGATCTTTTACTTCTTTTGCTAGGTTTATTCCTAGGTATTTTATAGTTTTTGATGCAATTGTAAATGGGATTGATTCCTTGATTCCTCTTCCTGCTTCTTCATTATTGGTGTATAGAAATGCAATCAATTTTTGTACATTGATTTTATATCCTGCAACTTTGCTGAATCCATGGATCAGTTTTAGCAGGTTTTGGTGGAGTCTTTCAGGTTTTCCACGTGAAGAGTGAAAGTTTGACTTCTTTTTGAAAGTTTATTTGACGTTGTTGTTGTTTTTGTTGTTGTTGTTGTTGTCTGATTGCTTAGGCTAGGACTTCCAACACTATGTGAAACAGCAGTGGTGAGAATGGACATCCCTGTCATGTTCCCAACCATAGGGGGAAAGCTCTCAGTTTTTTACCATTAAGGATGGTATCAGTTGTGGGCCTTTCATATATGCCTTTATGATGTTGAGGTATGTTCCTTCCACTCCTACTTTCTTGAGGGCTTTTATCAAGAAAGGATGTTGTATTTTGTCAAATGCTTTTTCTGCATCTATTGAAAAGATCATATGGTTTTTATCATTTCTTTTATTAATATGATGCATCACATTGATTGATTTCAAATATTGAACCAGCCCTACAGCTCAGGAATGAATCCCACTTGATCATGGTGAATAATTCTTTTAATATATTATTGAATTCAATTTGCTAGTATCTTGTTGACAATTTTTTGTATCCAGGTTCATCAGGGATATTGTCCTGTAATTCTCCTTTTTAGTAGGGTCTTTATCTGGTTTTGGAATCAAGGTGATGCTGGCTTCATAGAATGAGTTTGGAAGCTTCCTTACCTTTCTATTTTTCAGAACAGTTTGGCAAGAATACGTATTAAATCTTCTTTAGCTGTCTGGTAGAATTCCCCTGGGAAGCCATCTGGTCCAGGACTCTTATTTGTTGGGGGATTTTTGATTAATGATTCAATTTCTCTGCTGGTTATGGGTCTGTTCAAATTTTCTATTTCTTCCTGTTTCAGTTTTGTTAATGTCTGAGTTTCTATGAATTTTTCCATTTCTTCCAAATTGATCAGTTTTTTGACATATATTTTTTTATAGCATTCTCCTATAATTGTTTGTATTTCTGTGGTGTTGGTTGTGATCTCTCCTTTTTCACTCATGATTTTATCTATATGGGCCCACTTTCCTTTCTTTTTGAGAGGTCTGGCTAGGAGTTTATCAACTTTGTTTATTTTTTCAAAAAACCAACTCTTAGTTTTATTTATCTGTTCTTCTGGCTTTTGTTTGTTTGTTTGTCTCTATAATGTTTGTTTCTGCTCTAAACTTTATTATTTTCCTCCTTCTACTGGCTTTGGGCTTTATTTGCTGCGTTTCTAACTCCTTGAGGTGTAACGTTAGTTTGTGTATTTGGGATCTTTCTTGCTTCTTGAGATAGGCCTGAATTGCAATGTACTTTCCTCTTATGACTGCCTTTACTCCATCCCAAAGAGTATAGACTGTGATGTTTTCATTTTCATTTGCTTCAATGCAATTTTTTCTTCTTTAAATTCCTGGTTAACCAACTCATTCTTTACTAGGATGTTCCTTAATTTCCATGTATTTGAGGGCTTTCCAAATTTTTTCTTGTGGTTGATTTCAAGTTTCATAGCTCTGTGATCTGAAAATATGCATGGTATTATCTCAATCTTTTTGTACCTTTTGAGGGATGGTTTGTGCCCCATATGTGATCTGTTCTGGAGAATGCTCTATGTGTACTTGAGAATAATGTGTATTCTGATGCTTTAGGATGAAATTTTCTGAATATATCTGTTAAATCAATCTGGTCCAGTGTGTCACTCAAAGCCATTGTTTCCTTGTTGATTGTCTGCTTAGATGATCTGTCCATTGTGGTAAGTGGGATATTAAAGTCCCCTACTATCCCAACCCCTAAGAGACAACTTCTGATAGGCATAACACTGTAGCTTGTACACAGGGGCACCAAATATAGCTAGCCTTTAGGCACCTCATCATCTAGTTCCAAAGTCGGCCAATTACAGCCTGTGCTGAAGACGGTTTAGTGCTTGCTTTTGTACAGCCCATTAACACAGAATGTTTTTTACATTTTTAGATGGTTGAAAGATAATCATAATAACATATTTCATGACACATGCAAACTGTATGAAATTTAAATTTCAGTGTCTGGAAAAATAAAACTGTTTGACTGGAACAGAATCATGCTCATTGTTGACATATTGTCTATGATTTCTTTCATGTTATAATGGCAGAATTGCATATTTGTGACAGAGGCTGTATGGCCCTCAAAGAAGAAACTATTACCAACTGATCCTTTGCAGAAAAGAGTTTGCCAAACTCTGATCTTGTTAAAGAGACAGAATGGACACAAATATCCATAGCCCAAAGCAAGATGGTAAAACCCACATCCATACACAGAAAAGACATTTTCTAAATATTCAAGCAAGGCAGATCCACAAATGCTGAATAGAGAAAGTAGAGTGTGACTTAGGCCTAGAAGGAAGGTTAGAGATGAAAAAAGACTACTTATTTCACACTGAGGGAATAGCCTCTCCAAAGGCACTGAGGCTGTGGTAGAAATGGTTATCCTAGAGATAGGGACTGCTGAGAAATACAAAGTGGGGAAGGTAGGGTTGGCTCTGATACTTGTTGCCAATACTCATGACTAGAAGACAGCATTGAAAGAGGGTCCCTTTAAAAAACAAACAAAGGGGCGCCTGGGTGGCTCAGTTGATTAAGTGTCTGACTCAGCTCAGGTCGTGATCTCATGGTTCATGAGTTCAGACCCTGTGTTGGGCTCTGTGCTGACAGCTCAGAGCTTGGAGCTTGCTTCCAATCTGTGTCTCCCTCTCTCTGCCCCTCCCCTGCTCATGCTTTGTCTCTCAAAAATAAATAAACATTAAAAAATTAAACAAACAAACAAACAAACAAAAACACACGCTGACTAAGTGAAGCAGAAGCATTGAAGAGCTCTCTACCCTTTAGGGTAGGAACCACAACAGAAAGTAATGGATACATGTAAAAGAAGAGCTAAGCAATGCTTTTATGGGAATGTTCTAGAGTTTATCTTGCCAGAGAGGGTGTAATAACCAAGTGTTTCTTAGAAAATATTGCAAAATTGTCAGAGATGAGGGATTAACTAGACATCAGCTAAAGGTATAAATAGTCTAAAAGCATAATATATAGTACATGTTTTTTTCACCTGGCTGAGAATTCTGTCACTCAGAAGGAAGAGGTATCTGGTAGAACTGGTGTTCTGTTCTTAATTCTGGCCAATATGGAAAGACTTGATGGTGAGGGTGGGAGTGACAGAAAGCTTGAGAATATTACTGTTGTCAACTCTGACTATGAGGTGAGGTAGGACATGGTACACACAGTTAGGTGGGAATCCTAAGCTTCCAGAAACCCAGTTAATGATGTTTAGAAATGTCCATATGATCTGGTCTGAATTTTTAAAATAGAAACTGGCTAAAGTGGGATGAGAAGCTCCAAAGTTTAAGTTTCCCACAACACAGCATTAGGTATCACATGAGAAAAAAAACAAAAAGAAGCAGGAACAGAATATTATAAGGTTGCATAATATCAATATTCTGAACTCCACTATAGAGCAGAAATTCATTTGATTATAAGCAGAAATTTCATTTGATTATATCTAACAAGAGTGGTCTTGGGGAAGGCCTATAATAAACTAATTTTTGTGAAAAGTTCTTATAGCAAAAAAGAAAAAAAGGGAGCAACAGAAAGAGACAGAAATATTTTTTTTTTCTATTTTGAGAGCAAGAAGTTGAACAAGTAAAAGCTAGATCCACTAATTTGGAAATGAGATCATGTAACTGTGTATATTTGATATTTTTATATTCATCTTAATTACCATAAAAGAAAATTAGAGATACCTTATGCCTTTAAAAAATTGTATTTAACGATTCTACACCAAAAAAAATAAGATTGAACATTTCAGCAAAGTTGCAGTATACAAAATAAACACACAAAAAACAATTGTGTTGTGCTTCTAAGCACTAGTAATGAACAATCTGAAAAGGAAATTAAGAAAACAATAAAAAAAATTGATTTACAATATCATCAAGAAGAATAAAATACTTAAGGATATACTTAACCATGGAGACAAGGGGCTCAACTGCGTTGTCCTACTGTTCAAGTGAAACCCTCCAATTCTGCATGGAGTCAGCAACAGATTGGTAAGCTTATAGTATGAGGAGGACTAACAACTGGTGTGGTAGAGGAACTGCTGCTGAAAATCTTTAGGAAATAAGAAGACAAACAGTATAGATTAGACATGGGTAAATTCTTAACTTCCCCAAGAAGGAAAATGGGGATTTTAAGCCTTAAATTTGAGGCCAGTTAAATTCTAGAGTGATGTAATAAAGGAAGGGAGATAAGCAACATAGATTTTTAGTAAAAACAAGCTTTGTCCAAACATTACATATTTTTTTGTGTTGCTAGACTAACAGCAGAACACTGGTCAGGGCATAACCTATTTATCCATGAATCTCAGCTCTGTTACTAACTGCAGAAGTCAGATGACTTTCTTAATCTATGTAAGCCTCAGTTTCCTAGACTATAATCTGGGGATTTTAATAACTACTGAACGCTTCTACGGAGAAGCAGTAAACAAAATAACTCATGTAAAATGTTTAGTACAGTTCCTAAAAAAGAGTGGTAGATAAGCTTTAGTTATTGTGATTTTTTTTTCTGTCAAAATTTTTAAAGTAAGAACAGGTTTGAAAGAATGTTATAAATTTAAGACTCAAACCCCTCAGGAAATGTTTTACTTTTCATTAAAATACTTTTTTTGTCCCAATCTGTAGTCACTGAGGAGTAACTTTTTATATTTTATACTGTCCTGGGTTCATTTTTACAAACACAAATGTTTATGGATTTGACCGCTAGTGGAACACAAGAGTAATATTGTAGCTGAATGTTAGAGAAGTCTTAGGGTCCTTCTAGGGAACTTTGACATTTATGTTTTAACCTCCCTAATGTTTAGCTGACTTGTTTATAAGTTACACTTTAATAAAACTAAGATTGCACACAGTATATTAGGGATTAAGCAAGGTATGATTTGATCTAATACATGCAGGAATGTGTGTACATATTAAATGGAGACATGATAAAGGATTAACAATGGTTATTTCTGGGTGGTACCAAGTACAGATGTCTTTTTACTTTGTTTTGGTTATAAGTATTTTTTTCCTACAATGAAAAAAAATATATATATATACATACATATATACATATATATATATATATATATATATACATATATGTGGGAAATATTTTAAAATTTAACAAGTGAGACAATCAGGAATGTCAAAATGTCAAAATCTAAATTGTTTATAATTGGATGTAAACACACTTGGAATGTATTTGTTTCAATTTTCTAGCCAGTTAGGTTTAGTGAACAGGAATCATGGCCTTCAGCCTCAGGAAAAAGTCAAACACATTTCAGAATATTTATTTATTCATCAAATATACATTGTTTCAAACATATGCTACATGCTATGTTATATATTAGGGATAAAATGATAAATTGGATACAGTGCAATTCTGGGTGACAGAGCCTTTTGGCCTTCATATAAAAGAACAGAAACCTATTTTCCTAAGTCAGGCTTAGAGGTACATTAGAATCATCTGAAGAGCCCATAATACCACCACTGCCAAGGCCCTGTCTGCAGAGATCCTGATTTAATTAAAAAGCGATTCAGGTGAATCTAATATGCAGCCACAGCCTGAGGAATAGGAATTGAAACTGATAGGTAGTGGATATGAGGAGGGATGTGCAGGGGTGAAGGGAGGATGAGCTTGGGGTGGAGGTCAGATGGACAATGATGTTTAAAATGTTTTACTGAAAAGAACCTGTCCCCTTTAATAAAGGATACATCTTTGCCAGCCATCCTGAGACAGGTGGGAAAAAAATGCTAGAATCCTGTGACATAGCTCAGTAAAAACAAAATTCCATGTGCATATAATTTATCACAAACCCCATTCTCCAGTGGAGAGAAGGCTGCCAAACCCCGGGCTTATATGGCACATGGGATGGGTCAGGCTAAAAAAGACCAAAGAGCAGAAGCACACCAGAATCGAAAAGGCACAGAAGGTCACTGGGACAAAGTCTCAGCAGCTGGCAATAAAGAAAACACCACCACCACCACCACCACCACCACCAACAACAACAACAACAAAACATCTGGGGAGATTGGCAAATAGATTCTGGGAGGCTGAGGGCCATGAGAGCCTGACAGCATCAGCAAGATCTGGCTGCTGGTGGCCAGTCCAGGCTGGGGGCTATAGTTAGGGGCTTTGAGTACAGACCCCAGAGGGGTGAAAGGGAATAAGAAAGTGCCATTATCTTAGTTTGGGGACTGCATCAGAGGCTATAATGTGAAGGTAAGTGTATAGAAGAGAAAAATAGAGACACAGTTCTTAAAACTAAGATATAAAGAAAGATGCGATCACAGAAGTCAACAGTCTGTCTAATGACTATGGATATGCCAACTTTATAATGATCTTTTGATGCTCCTCATGGAGTAAAGATTCAGAGCCTCCAGCTAGGCTCAAGTGGCATTAGCTACAGTTAAGTGGTTCCAGCTGCAGGTCCTCAAATGTGCCCCATATAAGCAAGGCTCTGATGATCATTATAAGGCAGAGTGGAAATAGGTTCTAGGGAGAAGGTAATGGAGGCTCCCCCCACTTCTTGGGGCCTAGGGCTGGGAGAACACCTCTCTTCCTCCTCCAGCTGCACATCAGAGGAAGGTAAGTTCTCCCAGGATCTTGTGGGTTCATGAGCAGTTTGTTTCTGTGCTGAACTTGGGTGTCCAGAAAGCTGAAAGGAGGTAAATCAGGAACGTTGGAGAGACTATTAGCATCGGGTAAGAATGTTCACAACATAGGAGAGGGCTACTGGGGAACACTCCTCATGTTCTGTAACAGCGGCACTCGGGGGACAGCAAGAGACTCCTTTCTTTGTTTAGAAGGGGGAAGAATCACTTGTTTGTTTAAGAGAATGAAAGGCAGTACAACTATATTAATGAGATTTTCATAGCAATGCACATTGCCAATATTAACAAATGATTTTAAGCTAAAGTTCCTGGTACATGATATAAGGTTCAATGTCAGTTCTATAAACATTTGAAAAGAGGTTTATTCTGAGACCAGAACAATAAGCAATAGATCAAGCATTACCAATGAGACTAGCATTTATTGAGGAAGTTTTCATTACCAGCAATGTATTTCTGTATGTAAAAAGCACCCAGAAGTGTGCCTGCTGCTGCTGCTGCTGCTGCACAACTGGTCTATTTAAAAACATAAAAACTTAATAGGCAGAATAATATAAGGGTTAAGAGCCAAAATGACGGAGCAAAAAGCATTACTCTGCTGCTTTTTCACGTGGGTGATTTTGAACAAGTCACTTAATTTCTGTCCGCTGTTTCCATCGACTGTAACACCGAGGTAACGATAGTACCATAGGGTCATAGTGAGAATTAATTGGGTTTATATTCATAAAATGCTTACAGCAGTACCTAGAATGTAGCAGGTAAAAATATAACAAGTGTTCTCTATTATGGTAAGTTTTATTAAATAATATATTTTAAAATCTCCTAATTCAGTAGTTCCCGAACTCAGCTACTTATTGGAATCTCCTGGGAGGTACTTCAAAATGTAGGACAGATGGATCCCACCCCTTGAGCTACTGACGTAACTGATTTGGATACAGCTTGGGTCTTCAGGTTAAACCTCCCTAGATGATTCTAATGGCTAGTCAAGTTTGAAGAATTGCTAATATAAGTAACTCCCTTGCTTTAAGTAATGGGAGTTTTGTTTAATTAAATAGATCATTCTTATAATAAGTGAGTCTAATCTAGTCACGAATGACAGCTAATCAAATGGCAGATATAAAACCAACTGGAAAGTACCAGCTTTGTGGCCCAAATTTTGGAAGTGATAGCATTGAGTTCATAATGCTGATTTTATAGATTCTTATACTAGGATAATGACCATAAAACCCATGCAAGCCAATAAATTGTCAAAATGATGGAGCAAGAGATTAATTGAGCCAGATGCTTTCTCAAGGAGCCACAAAGGGGAAATGTCCCCTCTCATATGTATGTACCCCTGCAAAGTTTATACACAAAGACTATACTCAGAATCCTTTATTATTCCTGTGGGTTGTTTTATGACGAGGGTAACACCTAATTGCTGATGTTCTCATGATACTGTCATGACAATGTAGACCACATGCCACTGGTTTAAACAGAAATTCTCCCCCAAACCACTTCTGAGTCACTTCTACAAAAAATAGTTACCAATGCTACATTTTCCAGGAAATGTGAGCATGTCATAGAATGGGAAATCAGTTTTTTATCTCAGAGTCTGAATAAGTAGTTCTTTTGGCCAAAGGGAGATCAAAGTGTTTTCATCGCCCATTAGCACAGCAGAATCTGATGATTGTAGAGCACCCACAGCCAGGAAATAGCAGGTGGACGTGGGATGCTCAGGTTAGAGACTTAGCAAGCCACAGAATGCCTGAGGTTGGTAAAGCAAGGCAGCTAGCCAGAGTTTTGTGCAGTGTTTGGAAGGAAGCAAAACTTCCTGAAGAAACTGATTGCCTACTGCTTAAGGACCAAGTTCTCTGATTTGTACTGAGAATTCTGAAGTACACAGGACCGGTACTGACAAGAGCCCTTCAGCGCTGCATTGGTCAAAAGCTGTGGTCTTTAGTGAGGGGGTGGAGGCCATCCACACGTACTGTGTAACCTTCTGGTATGTCACCTATATGATTAAATGTGTAATTCCTACCACAGAACATGTCTACATGCAGTCTAGGCAAGTCCATGTGAGGCAGCACAACGAAGTACTACTAATCAGGCTTCCCAGTTTGAACCCTGACTCTGCCATGTACCCGCTGGGGAAACATGGGTAACTCCTTCATCTGTAAAAGAAAGCACAAAAGTACCTTTTGTCAAAAAGCTGTTATGAATATTAAGGAAATTCACTTTTGTTAACCACTTAGAAAAATGCCTTCAAGCTGCTATAGATGCTTGCTTCTGGAATAAGTAAATCTTCATCCAGCCTCAAATTAGAAATTACCTTCTGAGTGTATGTTTAGACACCTGAATCAAGAGCATCCTATCTGATTAAAAAGTCCCAACTCTGGCGTTCAGAAGTAGAGAAAATAAGATAAGCAGTGCTTCTTTCAGCTTGTTTTGCCAGGATTATTTCTACCTGAATGAAGACTGTGTTACAACAGCCACTCAGAGGGTATTGGGATGTAAGTGATATAATTTATGAATCTGAGGGCATAATTTGTCCTGTCTCCTATCAGGGAATGGGCTGTAAAATAAACTCCCTTGAGTTTCTAGAATACCAAACCACACATATGATTCATGCATTCATTCTTAAAATTCTATTCAGTGATTTGTTGGTTTGCTAGCTTTCTTGCTGTTGTTTTTTTTTTTTTTTTTGTATTGTTTAGCTTTTTTACAGTCTGGACAAGAGACATGAAATTGTAGAAGTCTCTGCTGCTCAGAGTTTTCTGGGGTTGGGAATTCTCTGGGCAGAGATCATTCTTTCAATTACAGATTTTGGCCAGTGTCTGCCACCAAGAAAAATAAATTGTGACTAGGGCCACATAGGCCTAGGGGACCAGTATTTCTGTATCACCAAGATACCAGTCTTTGAATTGTTCTGGGTTCAGACCAGTGGATCTCCCAAGGTGAATACAAATCATGAGAAAAATTCACATTTCTTGATGTCCAATATGGAAAGTCAAAGCATGGCCAGGTTTGGATTCTTAAGAAAACCTTCATGCAATCATACACCTAAACATACATCCTCACCCACAAAATCACCAGAGTTTTGAGCTCCTTTTTAATAAAAAGTAAGAAAACACAGGGGAAAATTAAGATATCTTAATTTCTGTTATAGTAAAACGTATTCTTGCTAATCCTGTTTTGTTACTATTTCTATAAATTTTCTTAGCATCTGGTGTCCAATCCTCAGCACTGGAGACCTCCACTCACTGAGGATGCCCGTGAGTTTGATGCTGACAAGACTAAGAGCTCTGTGAATTCACTCTGCTTCCATTCTCAACCTTCTCTTCTATTTCCAGTTACTCACCTGAGACTGGTCCTTCAAGTCACCCCAACTAGCTGTCTGTTCTCCTGAGATTTAGTGGAATCAACTCAGATGGTTCTAATCAGCACGGGATTCTTGGAGTGAGTGGGAATGGTAGGATCAAGCCCTGTGATTTAAACAACATCTGTTCTCCAGCCTCCTCTCTGCCCCTAAAAGATCTCCTTGTGTGAAAGGAGATAACCGGATGTGTTGGATTGAATTTATTTAACTTCTTTTTTTTTAAGGTTTATTTATTTTTGAGAGAGAAAGAAACATAGAAAGAGAGAGAGAAAAACAAAGCACAAGTGGGGGAGGGGCAGAGAGAGGGAGACACAGAATCCAAAGCAGGCTCCAGGCTCTGAGCTGTCAGCACAGAGCCCCACACAGGGCTTGAACTCATGAGCCATGAGATCATGACCTGAGCTGAAGTCACTTAATTAACCATCTGAGCCACCCAGGCATCCCTGAACTTACTTAACTTCTATCTATACTGGTTTATGGTTGAAATTGATTCTGAACATAGTACATTTCTAATTTGAGAAGAGAATTTTGAGTAACTTCATGAGCATGAGGAGAATAAAGACTGCATAGAAACTAGAGTTTGCGAACATTTCCAATGTTTTCTGTATTTCTAAGCACTCTCAGAGAGCCCACTTCTATTGGCCTTGCAGAGTGCCTGAAACAATCAAGAAAAAATTAGAGCCCAGCAAAGCAGGAAAACCCAGTTCTACATGTTTCCTGACTTGATCCCTATCACTGCTTTAAAATTCCTTCTGCAGATAGATGTTTCCAACTTAAATAATAGTATACTATTGAAATGGTACAAACATTTTAAATAGTACTGTGGTGATTTCTTAGCCTCAACATATATTGTTTTCATTTATAGTTCATCTGGAGTTTAAGTTTTAGTAGAAAATTCCCATGGTCTTATTTCTAAGATAAGGCAAAATAACCTGTCTGAGCCAGCTAGTCTCACCCAGCAATGAATACTACTAATAAACCATATACACAGCATTTATGTGGTCTGGTTAATAAGACCTGTCTTTAGCAGAACAACCAAACTGCTTTGTAAGGAACAAATCTCAAGGACCTAAAGTTTGCTTCTACTTTGACTAGATAGCCATAGCAGGAATGTTCTTTTGTCTGTAATCATCTTGATGTACATGCTGTCCCCAACTTAGAATGGTTCGACTTAAAAATTTTCAACTTTACGATGGTGCAAAAGCAATACACGTTCAGTAGATACTGTACTTCAAATTTCGAATTTTGATCTCTTCCTGGGCTAGGGATATAAGTACAATACCCTCCCCTGATGGTGAGCAGGGGCAGCAAGCCACAGCTCCCATCAACCACATGACCATAAGGGTAAACAACTGATACAAACACAATTATTCTTTTTCACTTTTAGTAGAATGTTCAAGAAATTACATAAGACATTCAACACTTAATTATAAGCTTTTTTTTTTTGTTAGACAATTTTACTCAACTATAGGCTAATATAAGTCTTCTGAGTATGTTTAAGGGTAAGGGTAAACTATGATGTTTAGTACATTAGGTATATTAGGTATATAGATGTATATTAGGTATATGTATTAAATGTATATATGTATTAAATATATATACCTTTTTATTTATATTAAATATATTTTACCTTTTTAATCCAGTATAGTTAATGTAGAGTGTTATATTAGTTTCAGGTGTACAATGTAGTGATTTAACAATATTCAGTGCTCATCAAGAATAAGTGTACTCTAGGGGCGCCTGGGTGGCGCAGTCGGTTAAGCGTCCGACTTCAGCCAGGTCACGATCTCGCGGTCCGTGAGTTCGAGCCCCGCGTCAGGCTCTGGGCTGATGGCTCGGAGCCTGGAGCCTGTTTCCGATTCTGTGTCTCCCTCTCTCTCTGCCCCTCCCCCGTTCATGCTCTGTCTCTCTCTGTCCCAAAAATAAATAAAAAAAAAAAAACGTTGAAAAAAAAAAAGAATAAGTGTACTCTTTAAAAAAAAAATTAAGTGTACTGTTAACCCTCTTCATTTATTTCACCCATCCCCCTCACCAACTTCCCATCTGGCAACCATCAGTTTGTTCTCTATAGTTAACAGTCTGATTTTTTGTCTTTATTCTTTGATCATCTGTTTCTTAAATCCACATATGAGTGAAATCCTATGGTATTTATATTTCTCTGACTGACTTATTTAACTTAGAATTATACTCTCTAGTTCCATCCATGTTGTTGCAAATAGCAAGACTTGATTCAGTAATATATACATGTGTATACACACACACACAGACACCACTTCTTTATCCATTCATCTGTCAATGGACATTTGAACTGCTTCCATAATTTGGCTTTTGTAAATAATACTGCTTTACTGCATATATTAGATGTACATATCTTTTTGAATTAGTGTTTTTTTTTTTTTTTTATATTTTGGGGGTTAATACCTATTACTAGAATTACTGGATCATGTAGCAGTGTTTTTTTCATTTTTTGAGGAAACTCTGTACTTGTTTTCACAATGGATGCACCAATTTGCCTTCCTACCAACAATGCACAAAGGTTCTTTTTTCTCCACAACCTTGCCAGTACTTCTTCCTTTTCTTTTCTGTTTGTTTCTCTGTTTGATTGTTTTGGGTTTTTTTTGGTGTTTTTGTTTTTTTGTTTTTTGTTTTCGTTTTTTTAGTCATTGACAGGTGTAAAGTGATATCTCATTAGGGCTTTGATTTGCATTTCCCTAATGGTAAGTAATGCTGAACATCTTTTCATGCTATTTGCCATCTGCTGTCTTCTTCAAAGAACGTCAGTTCATGTCTTTTGTCTGTTTTTTAATTGGATTATTCAATTTTGTGGTGTTCAGTTGCATAATTTCTTTATATATTTTGGATGCTAATCCTTTATTGGACAGGTCATTTGCAAATATCTTTTCCCATTCAGTACATTGTCTTTTAGTTGCTTACTTCCTTTGTGCAGAAACTTTTTATTTTGATGTAGTCCCAATTATTTATTTTTGTTGTTTCTCTTGCCTCAGACAACGTATCTAGAAAGAAGTTGCTATGGCTGATGTCAAAGGAATTTCTGCCTGTACTCGCTACTAAGATTTTTATGGTTTCAAATATCACACTTATGTCCTTAATCCATTTTGAATTTAGTTTTATGTATGGTGTGACAGAGGGGTCCATTTTCATTCTTTTACATGTGGGTGCACAGTTTTTCCCAGCACTATTTGTTGAAAAGATTTTCCCCATTGTATATTCTTGCCTCCTTTGTTGAAGATTGACCCTATGACCATGGGTTTATCTCTGGGCTCTCTATTCTGTTGCCTTGATCTATGTGTGCACTTTTATGCTTTATACCATTTTATGTTTTATACTGTTTTTATTACTTCAACTTTGTAGTATAACTTCAAATGGCATCATGATACTTACAGCTTTGTACTACTTTTTTAAAGATTTCTTTGGCTATTTGGTGTCTTTTGTATTTTCATATAAATTTTAGGATTATTTGTTCTAGTTCTGTGAAAAATGCTGTTGGTATTTTGATAGGGATTGCACTGAATCTGTAGATTGCTTTGGGTAGTATGGACATGTTAACAATATTCTTCCAATTCATGCACATGGAATATCTTTCCATTTCCTTGTGTTGTTTTCAATTTCTTTCATTAACGTTGCATAGTTTTCAGAATACAAGTCTTTCACCTCCTTGGTTAAGTTTATTTCTAGGTTTTTCGTTCTCTTCGGCACAATTATAAGTGGGATTATTTTCTTTTTCTGCTGATTAATTATTAGTGTATAGAAATTCAACAGTTTCTGTATATCGATTTTTGTATTCTCCGACCTTACTAATTCATTTATTATTTTCAGAAGGTTTTTTTTTTTTTTTGATGGAGTCTTTAGGGTTTTCTAAATATAGTATTATGTCACCTGCAAATAGTGGGAGTTTTACTTCTTACCAGTTTGGATGTCTTTTATTTATTTGTTGTTGTTTGATTGCAGTTAGGACTTCCAATACTACATTGCATAAAAGCGGTGAGAATGGACATCCCTGTCTTGTTCCTGACCTAAGGAGAAAAGCTTCAGTTTTTCACCAGAGTGTGATGTTCTCTGTGGGTTTTTCATACATGGCCCTTATGATGTTGAGGTCTGGACCTCTAAACCTACTTTGTTGAGGGCTTTTATCATGAATGGGCATTGTACTTTGTCAAATGCTTTTTCTACATTTATTGAAATGATAATATGGTTTTTATCCTTTCTTTTGTTGATGTGATGTATCACATTGATTGATTTGCAAATATTGAACCACACTTGCATCCTGGGAATTAATTCCATTTGATCATGGTGAATTATTTTCTTAATATATTGTTGGATTCAGTTCACTAATTTTTGTTGAGGGGTTTTGTATCTATGTTTATTAGAGATCTTGGCTTGTATTTTTTTTTTTTTTTTGGTGGTATCTTTATCTGGTTTTGGAATCAGAGTAATGATGGCCTCATAAATTTTGATCTCTTTCATCTTCAATTTTGGAAAACTTTGAGAAGAATAGTTACTAACTCTTCTTTTAACGTTTTGTAAAATCACTTGAGAAACCATCTGGTCTAAGACTTCCGTTTTGGTTTTTTTGAGAGTTTTTTGATTATTGATTCAATTTCATTGCAAGAATCACTCTAAATTTTCTTCCTACTTAATTTTTGGTAGGTAATATGTTTGTAGGAATTTATCCATTTCTTCTAGGCTGTCCAATTTTGGGAATGTATTTTTTTCATAACATTCTGTTACAATCTTTTGTATTTCTGTGATGTCACTTGTAATTTCTCCCCCTTCATGTCTGATTTGCTTTGAGTTCTCTCTCTCTCTCTCTCTCTCTCTCTCTCTCTCTCTCTCTCTTTCGTTGTTTTTGATGAATCAGGCTAGAGGGTTATCAATTTTTTCACCATTTCAAAGAACCAGCTCCTGGTTTCATTGATCTGTCTAACATTTTGTTTCTATTTTATTCATTTCTGTTCTTTACTGTTTCCTTTTTTCAACTGATTTTGTGTTTTCTATGTTCTTTTTCTAGCTCCTATAGGTGTAAGGTTAGGGTATTTGAAACTTTTCTTGCTTCTTAAGGCAGTTCTGTATTGTTACAAACTTTCCTCTTAGAACTGCTTACGTTGCATCTCAAAGATTTTACACCACTGTGTTTTCCTGGTTATTTGTCTCCATGTTATTTTTTCTTTTCTTTTTTTTTTTTTTAAATTTGAATCAAAGTTAATTAAGATACAGTGTAATAATGATTTCAGGAGTAGAATTAGTGGTTTATTACTTACATACAATACCCAGGGTTCATTCCAATAAGCATCCACTTTAATACCCAAAACCCATTTAGCCCATTACCCCACTCACCTCCCCTCTAGCAATCCTCAGTTTGTTCTCTATATTTAAGGGTCTCTTATAGTTTGCCTCCCTTTCCATTTTTATCTCATTTTTGCTTCTTTTACCCTATGTTCAACTGTTTTGTTAAGTTCCACATATGAGTAAAATCATATGATTTCATATTTGTCTTTGACTTATTTTGCTTAGCATAATACACTCTAGTTCCATCCACATTGTTGCAAATGGCAAGATTTCATTCTTTTTGGTTGCCAAATAATATTTCATATATATATATATATATATATATATAAATTAAATATTATCACACCTTGTTTATCCATACATCGGTTGATGGGCATTTGGGCTCGCTCCATAATTTGGATATTGTTGATAGTGCTGCTATATCATTGGGTTGCATGTGCCCCTTCAAATAAGCATTTTTGTGTCCTTTTGGATGAATACCTGGTAATGCAATTGCTGGGTCATAGGGTAGCTCTATTTTTTTTATTTTTTGAGGCACTTCTATACCGTTTTCCAGAGTGGCTGCACCAGTTTGCATTCCCAACAATAGTACAAAAGGGTTCCTCTTTCTCCAAATCCTTGCCAACATCTGTTGTTGCCTGAGTTGTTAATTTTAACCATTCTGACATGTGTGAGGTGGTATCTCATTGTGGCTTTGATTTGTATTTCCCTGATGATGAGTGATGTTGACTATCTTTTCATGTGTCTGTTAGCCATCTAGATATCTACGTTGGAAAAGTGTCTATTCATGTCTTCTGCCCATTCCTCCTTTGGATTATTTGTTTTTTGGGTGTTGAGCCTGATAAGTTACTTATAGATTTTGGATATGGACCTTTTATCTAATATGTCATTTTCATCTATCTTCTCCCATTCCATCAGTTGTCATTTAGTTTTGTTGATTGTTTCCTTTGCTTTACAGAAGCTTTTTATCTTGATGAGGTCCCAATAGTTTATTTTTGCTTTTTTTTACCTCGTTTCCAGAGATATGCCAAGTATGAAGTTGCTGTGCCTGAGGTCAAAGAGTTGCTGCCTGTTTTCTTCTCTAGGATTTTGATGGTTTTCTGTCTCATATTCAGGTCAGATCTTTCATCCATTTTTTATTTTTGTGTATGGTGTAAGAAAGTGATCCAGTTTTATTCTTCTGCATGTCGCTGTCCAGTTTTCCTAGCATCATTTGCTGAAGAGACTTTTTTTCCATTGGATATTCTTTCCTGCTTTGTCAAAGATTAGTTGGCCATACGTTTGTAGGTCCATTTCTGGATTCTCTATTCTATTCCACTGATATGTGTCTGGTTTTGTGCCAGTACCATACCGTCTTGATGACTGAAGCTTTGTAATACAGGTTGAAGTCCAGAATTTTGACCCTTACAGCCTTGGGGCATTTTTCAACATTACTTTGGCTATCAGAGTCTTTCTGGTTCTATACATCTTATAGAATTGTTTGTTCTAGCCCTTTGCAAAATGCTAGTGCTCTTTTGACAGGGATTGAACTGAATGTGTAGATTGCTTTGGGTATTATCAGCATTTCAACAATATTTGTCCTTCCAGTACATCACCATGGAATGTTTTTCCATTTCTTTGTGTCTTCTTTGATTTATTTCCTAGCTTTCTATATTTTTCAGTGCATAGATATTTTACCTCTTTGGTTAGGTTTATTCCTCGGTATGTTACGGTTTTTGGTGCAATTGTAAATGTGATTAATTCTTTGATTTCTCTTTCTGCTGCTTCATTATTTGTGTATAGAAATGCAACTGATTTCTGTCCATTGATTTTATAACCTGCAACTTTGCTGAGTTCATATATCTGTTCTGTCAGTGTTTCGGAGTCCTTTGGGTTTTCCACATAGAGTATCATGTCATCTGTGAAGAGTGAAAGTTTGACTTCCTCCCTGCTGATTGGGATGGCTCAGACTTCCAGTGCTATCTTGAAAAACAGTGGTGAGAGTGGACATCCCTGTTGTATTTTTGACCTAAGGGGGAAAACTATCAGTTTTCCCCATTGAGGATGATATTAGCTGTGGGCCTTTCATATATGGCCTCTATGATCTTCAGGTATGATCCTTCTATCCCTACTTTCTTGGGTTTGTTTTATCAAGAATGATGCTATATTTTGTCAAATGCTTTTTCTGCATCTATTGAAAGGATCATGACCTTATCCTCTCTTTTATTAATGTGATGTATCACATGGATTTGTGGTTAATGAACCAGCCCTGACCCCATGAATAAATCCCACTTGGTGGTGAATAACACTTTTAATATATTGTTTGATCTGGTTTTCTAGTATCATGTTGAGAGTTTTTGCATCCATGTTCATCAAGGGAATTGGCCTATAATTCTCCTTTTTAGTGGGATTTTTGTCTCATTTTAGAATCAAGGTAATGGCTGGTCTCATAGAATCAGTTTGGAAGTTTTTCTTTCATTTCTATGTTTTGGAACAGCTTCAAAAGAATAGGTGTTAACTCTTCTTTAGATGTTTGATAGAATTCCCCTGGAAAGCCATCTGGCCCTGGGCTCTTGTTTGTTGGGAGATTTTTTATTACTATTTCCATTTATTTACTGGTTATGGGTCTGTTCAAATTTTCTATTTCTTCCTGTTTCAGTTTTGGTAGTTAGTTTCTAGGAACTTGTCTTTCTTCCAGATTGTCCAATCTGTTGGCACAGAATTGCTCATTCCCTTATGGTTGCTTGTATATCTGCAGTTTTGTTTTGATCTTTGCTCTTTGATTCATAATTTTATTTATTGGGTTCTCCCCTTTTTCTTTTTGATCAATCTGGTAAGGGGTTTATAAATCTTGTTAATATTTCAAAGAATCGGCTCCTGGTTTCATTGATCTGTTTGTTTTTCTTTTTAATTTCAATATCATTGATTTCTGATCTAACCTTTATTATTTCCCTTCTTCTGCTGTTTTGGGGCTTTATTTGCTAGTTTTGGGCTTTATTTGATCTTTTTCCAGCTCCTTTAGGTGTAAGTTTAGGTTGTGTATTTGAGACCTTTCTTCCTTCTTTAGGAAGGCCTGGATTGCTGTATGCATCCCCCTTCTGATCGCCTTTTTGCATCACAGAGGTTTTGGACTGTTGTGTTTTCACTTTCATTGGCTTCAGTGTACTTTTAATTTCCTCTTTAATTTCTTGGTTAACCCATTCATTCTTTGGTAGGATGTTCTTTAATATCCAAGTATTCATGGTATTTCTATTTTTTTTTTTTCTTGTGGCTGATTTCAAGTTTCATAATTTTGTGATCTGAAAATATGCATGGTATGATCTTGATCTTTTTTGTACTTGTTGAGGGTTGATTTGTGACCAAGTATGTGATCTATTCTGGAGAATGTTCCATATGCACTCAAGAAGAATGTGTCTCTTTATTTAGTACCATATTATTTAATCTCCACATATTTGTGGTCTTTCCATATTTTTTCTTGTGGTTGACTTCTAGTTGCATAACATTGTGGTCAGGAAAGATTCATGGTATGACTTTAATCTTTTTTATTTGTTGATACTTGTGTTGTGACCTTATATGAATCTATTCTGGAAAATGTCCATGTGCCCTTGAAAAGAATGTGTATTTCACTGTTATAGGATGAAATGTTCTCAACATATGTGTTAGATCATCTGGTCCAATGTCTCATGGAAAGCCATGGCTTCCTTGTTGATTTTCTTTTTTTTTTTTTTTTAATTTTTTTTTCAACGTTTTTTATTTATTTTTGGGACAGAGAGAAACAGAGCATGAACGGGGGAGGGGCAGAGAGAGAGGGAGACACAGAATCGGAAACAGGCTCCAGGCTCCGAGCCATCAGCCCAGAGCCCGACGCGGGGCTCCAACTCACGGACCGCGAGATCGTGACCTGGCTGAAGTCGGACGCTTAACCCACTGCGCCACCCAGGCGCCCCTTCCTTGTTGATTTTCTATATAGATCATTTGTCTATTGATGAAACCAGGGTCTTAAAGTCCCATATTACTGTTGTATTTCTTTTTATTTCTTCCTTTATATTTGTTAGCTGCTTTATGTATTGGGGTGCTCCCATGTTAGATGTATATTTACAGTTGTTACATCTTCTTGTTTGTCCCCTTTGTTATTAATGCATATATATAATATTGTCTCTTATTATAGTCTTTGTTTTAAGGTCTATTTTTTCCAATATAATTATTGCTACCCTGGCTTTCTTTTCATATGCATTTGTGTGATAAATGTTTCTCCATCCCCTCACAATCTGCAAGTGTCTTTAGGTCTGAAATGGGTCTCTGATAGGCAGCATATAGATGGGTCTTTTTTTTAATCCACTTACTCTATGCATTTGATTAGAGCATTTAGTCCATTTATATTCAAAGCACTTGTTGATATGCACTTATTGCCATTTTGTTCCTTATTTTGTGATTGTTCTAGTTCCTTTCTGTTCTCTTGCTGTCTGCTCTCATGGTTTACTGGAATTCTTTAAATACTTGGATTCCTTTCTCTTTTGTACATGTATTATGCGTTTTGATTTGTGGTTAATATAGCGGTCCACATTACGTTGATGAGAACTTATATTTGAACACATTCTTTATTCCTCCTCCCTTGTTTTAGGTATATGGTGTCATTCTTTACAACCTTTATTTTGTGAGTGCCTTGACTGATTTTTATAGATATATTTAATTTTACTGCTTTTGTGCTTATTACATTTTTATGCATGCTTATGGTCTTTCCCTTCCACTCAGAGTCCTTTAACATTTTTTGTAAGGCTGCTTTCGTGGTGCTGAATTCCTTCATTTTTTGTTTGTGTTGGAAACTGTTTATCTCTCATTCTATTCTGAATAATAGCATTGCTGGATAGCTGCATTTTTTTTTTTTTCCTTTCAGCCCTTTGAATATATCATGCCACTCCCTTCTGGCCCACAAAGTTTCTGAAAAAAAAATTAGCTGATAGCTTTTTGGGGTTTCCCTTGTATATAACTTTTCTTTTGCTGCTTTTAACATTATCACTACTCTCTGCCATTTTCATTGCTATATAACTTGGTACAGACCTTCTTGGGTTGTTTTTGTTGAAGGATCTCTGCATCTTGGGTCTGGATATCTGTTTCCTTCCCCAGATAAAGATTGTTTTTAGCTATTATTTCTTCAAATAAATTATGGCCTCTTTCCTCTCTTCACTAATCTGCTTCCTCTGGCCTGCTATTTATTCAACTAGTGTATTTTTAATATTATTTATTGGCTTCCTCATCTCTGGTTCTTTTTTTTTTTTTTTTTTGTCTCTTTGTTAAAGGTCTCATTGATGTCCTGCACCTTTTTCTCAAGTCCAGTGAGGATCTTTACCATCATTACCTTAGATTCTCTATTAGGCATATTACTTAACTCCATTTTGCTTGGGTCTCTTGGTTTGATTTTTGTCTGGTTCTTTCATTTATAACATATTCTTTTCTTTCCTCATTTTGTCTAACTCTGGGTCTGTTTCTGTTTGTTGGGAAACCCAGCTGTATCTCCTGCTCTTGAAAGTAGTAACCTTATGAAGAGGTCCTGTAGTGCCCTGCAGTGTAATGTCCTCTGTTCACTGTAAACTTGTGCTTCAGGGGTGTCCCTTGTGCGTGTTGCACATGCCCCGTTCTTGAGTTTTGGATGCTTTTTCCTTCAGTCCGATTGTCTGTAGTGGCTCTCTTGGACTATTGTGGCCAGTTTTTGGTCCCTGTGTGGTTAGTGTTCCTGTCTGGGACCACCTTAGGCTTGAGTTAAGTCAGAGCAGGCATTTTCCAGAGCTGCCATAGCACCAAATTGCAGGGTGCTTTCCCTGTCTGTCCCTGCCCACTGCTGGGTCTGCAATCTGAGGGGTGTGTGAGGTTATCTTCCATCCATCCCAGGAGAGGAGTCAGTTTGGAGTGGTGCTAGTGCATCAGGGCTGCTTGCATACTGCCAGGCTGGTGGCCTCAGTTTGAATGGATTTTGGCCAAGATTGTACTGGAAGGGGTGAGTTGCATAGTGCCCACATGTTTTATGCGTTCACGAGAGGAAACCTACCACTGCCATGGGGACTGGGCTGGCTAGAGCAGGGCACACACTTTTAACAAGGCTTGTGCTAGTCTTCCACAGTGCCTGCTGCTGCCACCACTATTGGGACTGAGGCCCTGTAAAGTGTGTCATTGGGGAGTCACCATGTTGGCAAAGTTTGTGCTGGTCTTCTGGGTGAAGGGATCTCTAGCACATGGACTGAGACATGTGTGACTAGAAAAGGCAGATCTGCCAAAGCCCAGGGGTGGTGGTTGGTGTAACTAAGTTAGTGAATGTGGGGGCAGCACTGGCTCCTGCAAGTGGTTGTGTGTTTATGCTGGGGGATACGGGAGGGAAATTGTGCCTTCCAGCTTCTTTGTTCCTGAGGAGTCTCCGAGAAATCTGTTTTTCTGGACACCTCTGAGATGAGGTAATTACTCTCCTTCCACACATCTCAGACATTTTTCAGACTATTACTTCCATGGTATATGTGCAGGCTATTTGTTGTGTTGTGTGAGGACTCAGCTTTCCATTGCCCTCCAGGCTCTCCCAGAACCAAGCCCATTGTCTTTTGAAATTCTATTCCTTAAGTTCTGCTAGTTGTAAGAATTCACAAAATTCTGACCCTCTTATTTTCAAAGCCAAATGTTTTAGGGATTTTTCTCCTCTGTGTGGCTCTCTAGTGTGAAGGTCTGTTTCATTCCCCTCTCCACACCCTGAGGCTCTTTCCCTTCTGTGGAAAGATGTGCAGGTCCATTTAGCTCCCCATAATGTCTCCACCCTTCCTACCCTCTTCATTGTGGCCTCTTGTACATTTAGTTGTGGAGTTTGTTGTGCCAGTCTTTCAGTCATTTTCTGGGTTATTTACACTGGTGCAAGTACTATCTAGGTGTATCCATGGGATGAGGTGAGCTTAATGTCCCCCTACTGTTCATCTTTCCCAGATCTCTGGGAATGGCTTTTAAAAGTAGACTAACCAAATTTTAGTTTTCCCTGTTAGATGTGGTCTTTGGTTAAATCACTTAAGCACTCTGGGCCTTATTGTGTATTGGTTGTATTAATTCATGCACATAGAACATTTAGCACAATTCCTGGTATATAATAATTACTTCATAACATTATTTTCTTCTTGTGGATTTTGCATCTTGTCAGAGCAGTGAATATTTCAGATATACTTTAATCTTTATCTGTGCTCTAGAGTTCTAGAAATCCCAAGTGGAAAAGGAAGGTCAGTAGAGAATATATCTTGATCATCCAACAAAAGATATTGTATCAATTTCCCTATCCAAATGCAAAAAGCCTCAGACTTTAGATTATGGAATCCTTTAATGTTAGAGGTTCTAAGTATGCTAAAGTATTAAGCCCCAAAGATTTCATTTTCTCATCAGTAAAATGGGAATATTTTCTTAAAGTTTCTTCTATTTCTTAAAGTTGATGGAAGGATAGGACTACCTATTATATTTTTATATGCTCCCATGTAGGGTCTAGCACATAATAAACATTCAATAAACAATCACTATGATCAAAATATTATGATTATGCCAATAAATTTCATAAGTAGCATTTATTCCAGTTCTCCTCAATGATCCCCCTTTTGAATCTGCATAACAAAGCAGAACAGAACCTATAAGACTCGACAATATTTAAACTTTTCTGTGTCTTAGAAGTCTGTGACTTCTTTAGCTGGATGACTTTGGGAAGTGTCTTAAAATTATGTCCTGTCTCACTACTGACCCCATTCTTGATGGATCACAAGCAGTCTTCACCTCAACAAATCCAATGGTTAAGTCTTCCCCCTCATTTCACTCAACCTTTTGGCATCATTTTATAAAGCTGGTTAACTCTTTTTAGCTGCAGTGGCATCACTCTTTCCCTTGGTTCTCCTTCTATCATTCTCTTGTAAGTACTGTTACTTCCTTTTAAATTTTAACCTCTCCATGTTGAACTACTCCCAGGTTAGGCACCCTTTCTTTCTCCTTTATCTACAGTGTTTCCCTGTGGATTACTTTCAGAGCCCTGGCTTTCAGTGTAATTATATACAGACAACTACCAAGTGTCCAACTCTACCCCTGCTCTCTCCCCTGAGCTACAGACCCCTCTTATAGAGCATATCCAATTTTTTAGGGCTGCTGTACCACAAACTTGGTGGTTTACGACAAAAATTTTGTCACTGCTCTACAGGCCTCAAGTCTGAACTCAAGGTGTATTGGTAGGGCTGTGTGTTCTCCAAAGGCCATAAGGTAGAGTCCTTCCTCATCTTTTTCAGCTGCTGGTGACTCCAAGCCTTCCTTGGCTTGTGGCCATGTAACTCAAATCTCTGCTTTAATCATCATGTGGCTCACCCCCTCCCCACCTCGTGTATTTTATCTTCTCAGGACACCTACATTAGATTTAGGGCATTCCTGGATAATCCAGAGTGATCTCATCTAGGGATCCTTAATTATGTCTGCAAAGACCCCGTCCCCCTCTCCAGCCCAAATAAAGTCCTATTTCCAGGTTCCAGGGGTTAGGATGTACATAAATACATATCTATATATATTCTCTCTTTCTCTCTATATAGATCCAGGTAGATCTATCTATCTATCTATCTAAAATATAGAATATGGAATCCATACATATATCGATATGTACATATACATTTTAGCAGCCACCATTCAGCCCACTAAACAACTCATCTGTGGGCTCTACTTTCAAATATGGGTGGTTTACTCAGTTAAGTATCTGACTCTCAGTTTTTGGCTTAGGTCGTGTTCTCACAGTGGTGAGATCAAGCCCTACATCAGGCTCTGCCCTGAGTATGAAATTTGCCTGAGATTCTCTTTCTCTCTCTGTTCTTTCCCTGCCCACATGCTCCCTCTCCTTCTCCCAAAAAAAAAAAAAAAAAATATATATATATATATATGTATTTATATAATACTAAAATTTTTATTTTATTTTTATATATCTTTTACCTCTTCAAATTTTCAAGTACTTTCCCATCATATTAAGAAAAACAAAAATCCAAAGTCCTTATCAAAGGCTCCAAGGCCCAACAGGGTCTGGCTCTGCCCATCCCTCCAAGCTCCTCTCCTACTACAAGTCTCTTTGATCACTCTGCTTCAGTCACAGTGCTTTCTTGCTCTTCCTTCACTACACCAACTATTCCCCTGAAGGAAGGAGCATCTTTCCTCCAGATTTCTACCATGTTCTCTCCCTTACTTCTTTCAGATTGCCGTTCACATAGCATCTCTCTCTCTCTCTCTCTCTCTCTCTCTCTCTCTCTCCCTCCCTCCCTCTCTCTCTCTCTCTCTTTCTCCCCCCCCCCCCCCCCGTCCCTATCCCTCCCTCCCTCCCTCTCTTTCTCTCTCATATATATTTTACATTATATATCCAAGACTTATAACTAGAACTTTGCACATTTTGACCACCTTACCCATTTTGTGCACCCATCCACCCATCCACCCTATCTGGCCCCTGCCTCTAGCAACCACCAGTCTATTCTTGGTATCTAAGAGTTTGGTAAGTTTTTGTTTTTGTCTTTTTTTTTTTTGTCTTTTTAGATTTCACATATAAATGAGATTGTACAGTATTTGTCTTCCTCTAACTTATTTAGCATAATGCTCTTAAGGTTCATCAATAGTCACAAAAAAATCTTATTTTTATTTATTTATTTTTTTTTAATGGCAGAGTGCCTAGGTGGCTCAGTTAGTTAAACGTCTGGCTCTTGATCTTGGCTCAGGTCATGATCTCACAGTTCGTGCGTTTGGGCCCTATGTAGGGCTTAGCACAGAACCTGACAGCACAGAAGACAGCACAGAACCTGATTGGGATTCTCTCTCTCTCCCTCTCTCTGCCCCTCCCCTGCTTACGTGCACTTTCTCTCTCTCAAAACAAATTAACATTAAAAGTCTTTTAAAAAAATTTATGGCCAAATATTCTGTATGTGTGTGTACATTTTCTTTATCCATTTGTCTATCAATGGACACCTAGTTTCCTTCTTGGCTATTGTGAATGATGCTATGATGAATGTGTAGGTGTGCATATATTTTCAAGAATGATTTTGTTTTCTTTGGATAAATATCCAGAAGTAGAATTTCTGGATCATATGGTAGTTCTATTTTTTTTTTTTTTTAATATTTGGAGAAACCTCCATACTTTTTTTCCACAGTGGCTGTACCAGTTTATATTCCTACCAACAGTGCACAATAGTTCCCTTTTCTCCACATCTTCACCAACACTCTTATTATTTCTTTTGTATGGTAACTATTTTAAATGGTATAGGATGATATCTCATTGTGGTTTTAACTTGTATTTCCTTGATGATTAGTGATATTGAACATCTTTTTATGTACCTGTTGTCCCATCTGTGTGTTGTCTTTGGAAAAATGTCTGTTCAGAACCTTTGCCCATTTTTTAACCAGATTTGATTTTTTGCTATTAAATTATAGAAGTTCTTCATATTTTGGATATTAACCCCTTATCAGAATATTATTTGCAAATATTTTCTCCCATTCTGTACGTTACCTTTTCATTTTGTCAGTGGTTTGCTACATAGAAGCTTTGTGGTTTGATGTAGTCCTACTTATTTATTTTTGCTTTTATTGCCTTTGGTTGCAGTGTCAAATTTATGAAATCATTGCCAAGACCCACATCAAGGACAACCTCTTAAAGAGGCTCTCTCAGAGCACTCTTTCTAATAGCATTGTGTGGGCACTCTTTATTACCTTACCCTGCTTTATTTTTTTGTGGAGCACTGATCATTACCCGGCATTATATGTGCCCTTTCCTGCCTCTTGTATGTCCACTCTTCAAGGACCGGAGCTTTATGTTGTACACCTGTTTCTCAGTACCTGCAGCAGTCTCTGAAAGATTATAGAAACTTTAAAATTGCTTGTTGAATAAATGAATGAAAGAATGGTTCCCATAAAAGCCAAAGAAGCAAGAGATTTTGAGGTGGTGTTGCAAGACCTACTTTCTTTGTGTCTATTTAATCTTGAACTTGCAAAACAGGTAATTTCCTTCCTTGTTCCCTTTCTTTTTGTTTGTGAATAAGACAATGCCTTAGACATTTACTGTTGATCTGAACAAAGAAAGTAAAATGAAAAACTTGAAGTAATTAAGTAATCCAAAGTATAGGTGTATATGTCATATAAACTATCTGAATGTTCAGGAGTGTTTTAGAGAAGCTTAAAATACTTCAATAGTGGCTCAGATTGGCTTAAAATGCTACCTTAGAAAAAAGAGAACACACATTAATTAATATGCTCTTTCATCTACTTCTGCCTTTTTACCAGTTTCCTTTCATGCAGGATTCAGGCATCGCAAAAGAGAGGCTCATCTCTGTTTAGAAAAATTGACTTATATTTCCATTCTCACTAAAAGCAATGATCCCAAGGTTACATTATGAGTCACTTAGGAATGGAGTCGACACATAAATGCAGATAGCCTAATGGTAATGTGGACACAAATCCTGACATTTAACAAAGTCTTATTTTTCATTTTCCCTACAATTAGTCTGTAACAGGGCTACCAGTGTCCTTATTGTGGGTGAATTAAAATTCTTTGTCCTCACAGTGGTATTTTGATGATAGGTCTGTGCTAGGTGGATAAAATGGGGCTGTGAACTAAGATGAGGCTTATGCATTTGAGAATGTGCATCCCTACCTCCCACCACTCATAGAGTAACAGGTCTCAGGAGGAAGAGTACAGCCATCTGAACTCCATTCCGTCTTCAGGGTTTTATTTTTTTCTTCTAGTGATAAGTACCTTAAAAATTTTACAAGAAGTTTTAGGAATTCTTAAAGACAGAATCCATATTTCGAAGATATCGTGCACATGTAATGGGCCTCAGAGTAGCCATATGCTGAGATACACTTTTCTCTGTGGGAAGTAGTGTTTCCATGGAGACATTTGAGCAACACTGGAATCACTATGTTCCAGAAGCTTTGGTCCAGAGCAGTCACTATGTTCCAGAAGCTTTGGTCCAGAGCATAATTTGTACCTGAATTTCCACTTTGAACGACTATCTCATTAAAAGATTTAAGTTAGTATTTACAGAAAGTTGTAAAATACCTACCTGGCATCTGTAAACTGAAAAGCAATCCGAATCAGAACAAGCAACATTTGATCATGAGGCATTTTAGATATTTTAGAGCTTGGAGATACAATCCAGAGGTTCTTAAACTGTGCTTCTTTAGAATCCCAGTCTTCAATATTAGACAAAAGGGTTTAAGTCTAATGTTGGACACTGGCATTTCCTTCAATGTAAAGAAAATATTTAGTCAGAGGATAAATATTTGGAATTTTAAGCTTTTTGCCAACCATTTTTTTCATAAATTTTTGGTTATATTATTTTTTCATCCACTGTTAAGTATTATCCTACAACTAATTGAATGGGCATATTAAATTGCTTTTAGTGGTTGTGATTTATTATATAACCTAATTATAAATTTGGTACCCATTAGTTTAATTGAATTAAATCCTTATTCTACATAATTACACTGATGTCTATAAACTCTGCTGTATGAAATATTGAGAACAACTTACCAAGTCCAGTCACCTCGTTTTATGATTAACCCAGATGTTACAGAAATAAGGTCAATAATAACAATCTGTGTCTTACACCTAGTAATAATTTTTTATTGCACTTATTTTTCTGGACTACTTTTTATTTCTTATGTTAGATTTCAAACTTACAGTGCATTATAGCCTTTTGTGTATAAAAAGTTGGAGACAAAAACGTAGCTACATTTGCCACAAAAAACAGTTGTGCTTTTTCTGCTGAATTTATAGCTTAAAAAAGTCAGCACAGCTTAGGTCTTTTTAGACCTCAAAATATAGCAAGTATAACCATTTGTGGACACAAGAAGAAAAGAACATGGTCACACTTGCAACTACCCACACACGCCATGACATCTGACTAAACGAATAATCAAGACAGCCAATGATAAACAGAATAGAAAGTCCAGAAATGGACACACAACTATGTGGTCAATTAATTTTTGACAAAGCAGCAAAGAATATCCAATGGGAAAAATACCATCTCTTCAATAAATGGTTTTGGGGAAACTGGATGGCAATATGCAAAAGAATGAAACTGGACCATTTTCTTATAGCACACACAAAAATAACTTCAAAATGGGTTAAAGACCCAAATGTGAGACCAGAAACTATCAAAATCCTAGAGAACCCAGGAAGCAACCTCTTGGACATTGGCCATAGTGACTTCTTTCTAGAACTGTCTCCTCAGGCAAGGGAAGCAAAAGCAAAAATAAACAATTAGGACATCATCAAAATAAACTTCTGCCCAGTAAAGGAAACAGCCAACAAAACTAAAAGGCAACCGATGGAATGGGAGAAGATATTTGCAAACGATATATCTGATAAAGGGTTAATATCAAAAATCTATAAAGAACTTATCAAACCCAGCACCCAAAAAACAAATAATCCAGTTAAAAAATGGACAGAGGACATGAAAAGACATTTTTCTGAAGAAGACATACAGATGGCCAGCAGACACATGAAAAGATGCTCAACATCACTCATCAGGGAAATATAAATCAAAACCACAATGAACTATCACCTCACACCCATCAGAATGTCTAAAATTAATAATACAGGAAACAACAGATATTGGTGAAGATGTGGAGAAATGGGAACCCTTATGCATTGTTGGTGGGAATGCAAACTAGTGCAACCACTCTGGAAAACCGTATGAAGTTTCCTCAAGAAGTTAAAAATAGAACTACCCTATGATCCACCAATTGTACTAGGTATTTATCCAGAGGATACAAAAATACTGATTCACAGGAATGCATGCACCCCAATGTTTATAGCAGCATTATCAACAATAGCTAGATTATGGAAAGAGCCTAAATGTCCATTGACTGATGAATGAATAAAGAAGAGGTGGTATGTGTATGTATATTTATGTGTGTACATGTATATATATGTATATATGTGTATATGTACATAAGGGGAATATTACTCAGCCATAAAAAAAATAAAATCTTGCCATTTGCAGCAACGTGGATGGACCTAGAGAGTATTATACTAAGTGAAATAAGTCAGTCAGAGAAAGACAAATGCCATATGATTTTAGTCATATGTGGAACTTAAGAAACAAAATGAACCTGGGGGAGGGGAAGAGAGGCAAACCAAGAAACAGACTCCTAACTGTAGAGAACAAACTGATGGTTTCTAGAGGGGAAGTGGAGAGTATGGGTTAAATAGGAGGGAACTTGCTGTGAGGAGCACTGGGTGATATATGTAAGTGATGAATCACTAAAGTCTACACCTGAAACTAATACTATATGCTAACTGGAATTTATTTAATTTATTTTAAATAACAAACATTTTATTCTTTCTAATTTACATCCAAGTTAGTTAGCATATAGTGCAATAATGATTTCAGAAGTAGAATCCTGTGATCCATCCCCTACATATAACACTCAGTGTTCATCCCCACAAATGTCCTCCTTAATGCCTCTTGCACATTTAGTCCATACGCCCATCCAAACCCCTCCAGCAATCCTCAGTTTGTTCTCTGTATTTGAGAGTCTCTTGTGTTTTGTTTCCCTCCCTGTTTTTATATTATTTTTGCTTCCTTTCTCTTATGTTTATCTGCTTTGTATCTTAAATTCCACATGAGTGAATTCTTATGATATTTGTCTTTCTCTGACTACTTTCACTTAGCATAATACCCTCTAGTTCCATACACATTGTTGCAAATGACAAGATTTCATTCTTTTTGATTGCCAAGTAATATTCTGTTGCATATATATATACCACATCTTCTTTATCCATTCATCTGTCGATGGACATTTGGGCTTTTTCCATACTTTGGCTATTGTTGATAAACATTGGGGTGCATGTGCCCCTTTGAAACAGCACACCTGTATCCTTTGGATAAATTCCTAGTAGTGCAATTGCTGGGTTATAGGATAGTTCTATTATTATTTTTTTATGTTGTTTTTTGAGACAGAGAGAGACAGAGCATGAGCAGGGGAGGGACAGAGAGAGAGGGAGATGCAGAATCTGAAGCAGGCTCCAGGCTCTGAGCTGTCAGCACAGAGCCCATCACGGGGCTTGAACTCACAAACCGTGAGATCATGACCTGAGCCAAAGTCAGACGCTTAACTGACTGAGCCACTCAGGTGCTCCTCTATTTTTAATATTTTGAGGAACCTCCACACTGTTTTCCAGAGTGGCTGCACCAATTTGCATTCCCACCAACAGTGCAAGAGGTTCCCGTTTCTCCACATCCTCGCCAGCATCTATAGTCTCCTGATTTGTTCATTTTGGCAACTCTGACTGGCATGAGGTGATATCTGAGTGTGGTTTTGATTTGTATTTCCCTGATGAGGAGCGACGTTGAGCATCTTTTCATGTGCCTGTTGGCCATCCGGATGTCTTCTCTAGAGAAGTGTCTATTCATGTTTTCTGCCCATTTCTTCACTGGGTTATTTGTTTTTCGGGTGTGGAGTTTGGTGAGCTCTTTATAGATTTTGGATACTAGCCCTTTGTCCGAGATGTCATTTGCAAATATCTTTTCCCATTCCGTTGGTTGCCTTTTAGTTTTGTTGGTGGTTTTCTTTGCTGTGCAGAAGCTTTTTATCTTCATAAGGTCTCCTGGGAACTAATTTCTAACAGTGCAGGAGTTATTCAGTGAATTTCACCTGCCCCTCCAAGTGTCTCCCTACATGCTTATAGATGTCCAATATAGACTGTACAGAATTAAAAATTAAAGATGAAGGGGCTCCTGGGTGGCTCAAGTTGATTAAGCGTCCAAGTCTTGCTTTTGGCTCAGGCCATGACCTTATGGTTTATGAGTTGGAGCCCCGCATTGGGCTCTAGGCTGACAACTCAAAGGCTGGAGCCTGCTTCAGATTCTTTGTCTCCCTCTCTTTCTTCCCCTCTCCTGGTGTGTGTGTGTGTGTGTGTGTGTGTGTGTGTGTGTGTGTGTCTCAAAAATAAACATTAAAAAAGAAAAACTTTGAGACAAAAGTTACAAAATAAAATTTAAAAATTACAGTTGGGGGTGCCTGAATGGCTCAGTAGTTAAGTTCCTGACTTTTGGTTTTGGCTAAAGCCATGATCTCAACAGTTTGAGATGGAGCCCTGCGGTGGGCTCTGTGCTGACAGCACGGAGCCTGCTTGGGATTCTCTCTACCTCTCTCTCTCTCTGCCCCTCCCCTGCTCATGCTCTCCAAATAAATAAATAAATAAATAAATAAATAAATAAATAAATAAAATAAACAAACAAGTTTTAAAAAATTACAATTTTGTCTAGTTCAAACTGGTGAATGTTCAGCTGGGGATGGCTACTGGAACTTACACAGGGGCTTGACCATTCAGGGCTATGGATTATGCAACTTTGCTTCAGTAGTATGTTCCTTTTGAGTTGAGCTGTTTTTAACTTTTTTGATAAATGAATTTAATTCCTAAAAGATCTATTAATCAAGGTTCCATTCTGTTTTTAATGTCCTTGGAACTATGGGGAATATTAAAAGAGCAATCAGATATTAAATACAGTGACTTCTGCTCTGTGGGAATAATTTTAACAGCTGTGATTACATAGCCTCTGATTTTCTCACATAGGAAGCTTACATACAATAAAATTCTGATTAACAATTCCACATATTTGAGAATCCAAAAACAATACCAAGGTCTATTAAAACCCCTTCTCCCTGAATTATTATAGGAACAATTAATATCTTTTGAGCCTAAAAAGCAAAGGAAAATAGCTGACACATTAGTTCAGTTTTGTATACTTTGGTAAAAAAAAACTTTAGTATGTGATGATTTGCTGGAATGCACTGTGTAAAGACGTGAAATAAGTCAAAATAATAACATCTTTAAAGCAACCTCTCATCCTTCAGCCTAGCTTGTTTTGTACTAAAAAGAATAATTATATATTCCTATTTCTCCATCTGATCTGAGACGTTTAGAATGTCTTTCATAAAAGTAAAAAGTATTAAGGTCAACAATTTAAACTAAGGATGTTTTCAATATTTTTTGCCTCAAAAAAGAACTTCTGTCTAACTAGTAGCTCATTACTGTCTGGGATCTGTACATATTTTAATTTTATTCCTTTGTGTGTGTTTTGTTCATCTCACTATTTTCCAACCTAAGAGGCTGACTGAGAGGAGTTTCTTTGGTTCTCAGCTCTGAAGGGTGGAGCAAGGACCAGATCTTCCTCTTTGACCACTTAAGATCAGAGATATCTGAAAAGAAGCACATGTTAGCAGTATTTTTCATACCTTACTGACAGCTAGTGGCTGACCAATATCTGCTATGCTAAGAGCAAGAAAGAGATCTAGAGACTGAAGCCCAAGTGTATGTGATGGCTATTCAAAGGGGCCATGGTGGAAAATAGCCAAGCTGGAAATTCAGGAAGAATTTGGCCATGTTTTACTCCACTTGTTTTAAAAAATAGTATCTTTGTGGATCTAATAAACAAAGCAAGATTTAGCTAGTGCTTTCAAATACATTATATCCTATACTTTTTATAAGAAATATTTGAACATGTATAAAGGTGATAGCAGTTTAACAGTAAAGTAGAATGTGTAAAACTGCAAGCAAGTTAGGAATTTGATCATTTTCTTCAAGCCCAAAAGGTAAGAATTCCAAGATGTCCAGGAAAGGTCTTGGGGAATACCAGCACATCACAAAATGTAGGCTAACAATCATGTACAGAAAATTGCAAGTGCAGTGGCGCCTGGGTGGCTCGGTTGGTTGAGCATCTGACTTCGGCTCAGGTCATGATCTCACAGTCTGAGTTCGAGCCCCGCATCAGGCTCTGTGCTGACAGCTCAGAGCCTGGAGCCTGCTTCAGATTCTGTGTCTCCCTCTCTCTCTCTGTCCCTCCCCTACTCATGCTGTGTCTCAAAAATAAATAAAAACATTGTTTAAAAATTAAAAAAAAAAAAAGAAAACTGCAAGTGCATAAGTTTGTCATCCTTTTCCCACTATTCAGAGAGACCTATTTGAGCCGGGAGCAGCTGGGCATATCATGGAGCTAGGCCCCAGTGAAGAACCCTAGAGTTTTTCTTTTTCCCATTTTGTAAACAACAACAAAAAGGCCTGCAAACGGTCATGTAGATAAGGAATAAACAACTTAGGTTTGCGTGTGAACAGCCCAACATCTGGGGACCTAAGAGAAATTGAGATGCATGTGCAACCCCTTCCACTGCCATGAAGGGGTGAGGGGTGGGGAGACACTGACCCATCTAGTTCTAACTCCTTGTCTATGGGATAATTAACCAGGCAATCCTGTTTGACTTAATACCTTATAAACCCACTTCCATTCCTTTTGTTCCTTTCTCTAATCCATCAGGTTTTTCAAACTTGAGTATTCACAAGAATTTCCCTATAGGCTTACATATATAAAACAAAAAAAGTTTACTGGATATAACTGAACAACATGGATGATAAGAATGTACACAAACTGAATTAGACATCATTTACGTAGTTCCTAACACCATGTTCATCTCATGGCTGCTGCCTCATCAACTGAACTTTTATTACCAGCCCAGGTCACATCACTAGTGACATGGCAGGAAGCTGAACCAGGTCCACATAACTTGAAAGCCCAATCTCTTTCTGATTTCCACTTTTCCTAGGCAGATAATGGCCTTAAGGAAGTGGCTTCAATAAAAGGAAAAGAGATAATCAAGTGGTGCATAAAAACAACATGTGTGAATTTTAACTTCACCTCATGATTTTGCCTTAAGTGGTCTTCAATCATCTCCGACGACACATTTGGAACAGAGTTTGGTCTAGGTAGGTTTTCTATGTATAAAATATCAACAAAGATAGATGTATAAAATCGTTTTACCCACTACATTTCTCAAATACTAACAAGCTATTATGAATTTTTTCTTTGGTTCTCAGCAGGTCAAATCAGAGTTTTGTATGTGTCTGCTTAATCAGCGTAATAATTATATGGTATTAAGTAGATGTTAGTAGCTGTGTTTTCATATTATTGCAGTTCAAGATAGAAAACACTCATATTGATAGGTTTTTAAAATGTGATCTAAATTTTCCATACTGTGAAGTTAAAAGAGAAAAATTTTTAAAGGCTAATAAAATCACAACTCTCCCAGAGATATAAAATGAACATATCAAAGATTTTAACTCATTAGAGAAAGAAGTCAAAGAAACATTAATTTATATAGAGGAAGAGAATGTAATGAATTTACAAATGGATTCAAAAGTAGCTCTCTCCGCCAGATAGCTGATAGCAATACAATATTTTTTGTAATTCTATCTACAATTTAGATAGCTTTAAAATAGTTCAAAGGCAACAAAAGGTGCAGAATTATTTAAGAATCTGATAATCTGCTGGAGGCTCCAGTGTGCTACTGAAAGGATATCCAGTAGTCTCTTTAGTTTATTACAAAGTTTTCAATCTTTCCCTATAAATGATACCTGGTAAGACCAGTTCTTAAAAGAATATCCTATTTCTGCCTAACTGTTGTTGTGTTGCTTAGTTTCCTCTAGCAGCTAAAAACTATGCTAAATAATTAGAAAGTATCCATGAAGAGTATTTAACGCCTATTTAGACCTCAGTGTATAAGTTTGTTTTCTAAGCTGTTCCTATACTTTCATAGAAATGTACAAGAATATTTGGCCATTGGGGGGTGGAGTAGAGAAAGACAACATTCCAAGTCCCCACCTGCGATGTAAATTCACTGGAAAGACACAATTTAAAAGATGTGTAAATATAGGGGCATTTGGATTTGGTTTGCTGAATTTGGTCAAGGATTTGGTTAAAGCTATTGGTCTATAGTTTTCTGTGATGGCTTTATCTCGTTTTGGTATCAGGGCAATGCTGGCTGGCCTCATAGAATGAATTTGGAAGATTTCCTATACTTTTTGAAATAGTTTGAGAAGAGTAGGCATTAACTCTTCTTTAAATGTTTGATAGAACTTACCTGTGAAGCCACCTGGTCATGAGCTTTTGTTGGAAGTTTTTTTCATTACTGATACAATTGCATTGCTAGTAATTAGTCTGTGCAAATTTTCTATATTTTCTTGATTCAGTTTGAGGAGGTTATATGTTTCTAGGAATTCATTCATTTCTTCTAGGTTTAATTTTTTGACATATAATTTTTCATAACATTATTTAAAAATCCTGTGTATTTCTGTAGTGTCAGTTCTCTCTCCTCTTTCATTTCTGATTTTATTTATTTGAGTCATTTTTCTTTGTTTTTGCTTTGGCTAAAGATTTATCAATTTTGTTGATCTTTTTAAAGAACCAGCTCCTGGTTTCATTGATCTGTTCTATATTTTCTAGTCTCTATTTCATTTATCTCTACTCTTTATTATTTACTTTCTTCTTCTTCTGGCTTTGGGTTTTGTTCTTTTTTTCACTCCTTCAAGTGTAAGGGTAAGTTGTTTATTTTAAATTTTTGTTCTTGAAGCAGGCATGTATTGTATAATCTTCCCTCTTAAAACAGCTTTTGCTGAATCTCAAAGATTTTGGACTGTAGCATTCTCATTTTCATTTGTCTCCATGTATTTTTAATTTCCTCTTTGATTTCTTGGTTGACCCATTCATTGTTTAGTAGCAGGTTATTTAATATCCATGTATTTGTGTTCTTTCCAGATTTTTTCTTCTGATTTCTAGTTTCATATTTTGTGGTCAGAAAAGATGTATGATATTATAGGTTTCTTTTTTAAATTTTTTTAAATGTTTTTATTTTTATTTTTGAGACAGAGACAGAGCATGAGCAGGGGAGGGGCAGAGAGAGGGGGAGACACAGAATCTGAAGCAGGCTCCAGTCTCTGAGCTGTCAGCACAGAGCCCGATGTGGGGCTTGAACTCACAGAGTGTGAGATCATGACCTGAGCTGAAGTCGGACACTCAACCGACTGAGCCACCCAGGCGCCCCAAATCTTTATTGAATCTGTTAAGACTTGTTTTGCAGCCTGAAATGGGATCAAGTTTGGAGAACATTCCATGTTCATTTGAAAGGAATGTATATTTCATTATTTGGGATGAAATGTACTGAGTATATCTATTAGATCCACCTAGTCCAATGTGTCATTCAAATCCACTGTTTCCTTATTGATTTTTCTGTTCAAATGATCTCTCCATTGATATAATTGGGGTGTTAAATTCCCCTACTACTGTTGTATTACTATTGATTATTTTATGTCTGTTAATAGTTTCTTTATGCATATGGGTGTTTCATGTTGGGTGCATAAATATTTACAACTGTATCTTCTTGTTGGATTCACCCCTATATTATTATATAGTGTCTTTTTTGTCTCTTGTTACAGTTTTTGTTTTAAAGTCTATTTTGACTGATCTAAGTATTGTTACCCAGCTTTCTTTTCACTTCCATTTGCATGATAGTTTTTCCAACCCTTCACTTTTAATCTGCATGTATCTTTAGGCTTAGTATTAGTCTCCTGTAGACAGGTTATAGATAGCTCTTGTTTTTTATCCATTCAGTCACTACACCTTTTGATTGTAACATTTAGTCCATTTACATTCACAGTAATTATTGATAGGTATAATTGCCATTTTGTTACTTATTTTACAGTTGTTTCTGTAATTCCTCCACTCCTTTCTTCTCTTACTCTTTTCCCTAATGGCTTGATGGCTTTCTTTAGTGCTATGCTTAGATTTTTCTCTTTATTTTTTTGCATATCAATTACTGCTTTTTGATTTGCAGTTACCACTAGGTTTATATAGAACATCCTAAGCATATAGAAGTCTATATTAGGTTGATGGTTAAGTTTGAACCCCTTCTAAAAGCACTAAATTTTTACTCACCTCCCACACATATAAACATCTTATATATATGATGTCATACTTTTATTTTGTGAATTCCTTAACTGAGTTTTATAGATATAATTTTAATACTTTTGTGCTTTAACCTCCATATTGGTTTATAACTGATTAATCTGCTACTTTTATTATGTTTGTATGTACCTGTGACATTTTTTCCTTTCTTATTTTTCTTACTCCTCTAATTATAGCCTTTCCTTTCCTCTCAAAGAATTCCCTTTACCGTTTCTTGTATGGCTGTCTTAGTAGTGATGGATTTCTTTAACTTTTGTTTTTCTGAGAAATTTTATCTTTCCTATCCTGAATGATACCCTTGTGGAATAGGGTATCCTTGGTTCCAGGGTTTTTTTCAGCATATTGAAGATATCATGCCACTCCTTGTTGACCTACAAAGTTTCTTCTGAAAAACAGCTGATAGCCATATGGGGTTTCCCTTGTGTGTAACTGTTTTCCTTTTTGTAACTGCTTTTAAAACGGTGTTACTTTTTATCACTTAAATTATATGTGTCTTAGATGTAGATCTCCTTGGGTTGATTTTGTTTGGGACTCTCTGTGTATAATGGGTCTGGATTTATGTTTCCTTTCCAAGATTGGGGAAGTTTTCTATCATTATTTCTTCAAATCTCCTGCCCTCTTTTCTCTCTGTTCTCTTCCTGGAATCTCTCTAGTGTGAATGATTTTACACTTGATGATGTCACTGAGTTCCCTTAACTATTCTCATTCTTCATTTTTCTTTTCTTTTTTTTTTAATTTATTTTAAAGTTGGTTAACATACAGTGTAGTCTTGGCTCCAGGAGTAGAACCCAGTGAATCATCTCTTACATGTGACACCTAGTGCTCATCCCAAAAGGTGCCCTCCTTAATGCCCGCCACCCATTTAACCCAGTCTCCCCCTACACCCCCCCTCCAACAACCCCCAGTTTATTTTATGTATTTAAGAGTCTCTTATGTTTTGCCTCCTCTCTCTTTTTGTCTTATTTTTCCTTTTGTTTTCTATGTTGTCTCAAATGGCAAGATTTCATTCTTTCTCATCACTGAGTAGTATTCCATTATAGATATAAACCACATGTTCTTAATCCATTCATCAGTTTATGGACATTTGGACTCTTTCCATAATTTGGCTATTGTTGGTAGTGCTGCTATAAACATTGAGGTACAGGTGACCTTTCAAATCAGCATTTTTGTATCATTTGGATAAATTCCTAGTAGTGCAATTGCCAGGTCATAGGGTAGTTCTATTTCTAAATTTTTGAGGAAACTCCCTACTATTTTCCAGAGTGGCTGCACCAGTTTGCATTCCCATAAATGGTGCAAAAGAGTTCCTCTTTCTCCACATCCTCACCAACATCTGTTGTTTCCTGAGTTAATTTTAGCCATTCTGACAAGTGTGAGGTGATATCTCATTGTGATTTTGATTTGTATTTCCCTGATGATGAGTGATGTTGAACACATTTTCATGTGTCTGTTAGCCATCTGGATAACTCCTTTGGAAAAGTGTCTATTCATGTCTTCTTCCCATTTCTTCACTGGATTATTTGTTTTCTGGGTGTTGAGATTGATAAGTTCTTTAAAGATTTTGGATACTAAACCTTTATCTTATATGTCATTTGCAAACATCTTCTCCCATTCTCCCTTTTAGTTTTGTTGATTGTTTCCTTTGCTGTGCAGAAGCTTTTTATCTTGATGAGGTCCCAAGACGTTATTTTTGTTTTTTATTTCCCTTGCCTCCAGAGACATGTCAAGTAAGAAGTTGCTGTGGCTGAAGTCAAAGAGGTTGTTGCCTGTGTTCTCCTCTAGGATTTCGATGGTTTCCTGTATCACATTTAGGTCTTACATCCATTTTTAATTTATTTTTGTGTATGGTGTACGAAAGTGGTCCAGTTTTATTCTTCTGCACGTTTCTGTCCAGTTCTCCCAGTACCATTTGCCAAGAAACTGTCTTTTTCAAATTGGATACTCTTTCCTGCTTTGCCAAGGATTAGTCAGCCATATATTTGTGGGTCCATTCCTGGGTTCTCTATTCTATTCCATTCCATTCTATGTGTCTGCTTTTGTGCCAGTATTATATACTGTCTTGATGATTACAGTTTTGTAATACAGGTTGAAGTCTGGAATTGTAATGCCTCCATCTTTGGTTTTCTTTTTCAACATTACTTTGGCTATTCAGGGTCTTTTCTTATTCCATACAAATTTTAGGATTGTTTGTTCTAGCTCTGTGCATAATGCTGGTGTTATTTTTATAGGGATTGAATTGAATGCATAGATTACTTTAGGTAGCATTGACATTTCCACAATATTTTTCTTCCAATCCATCACCATGGAGTGTTGTTCCATTTATTTGTGTCTTCCTCAATTTCTCTCATAAGCTTTCTTGTTTTCAGTATACAGACTTTTACCTCTTTAGTTAGGTATATTCCTAGGTATTCTATGGTTTTGGGTGCAATTGTAAATGGAATTGATTCCTTGATTTCTTTTTTTGCTACTTTATTAATGATGTATAGAAATGCAACCGATTTCTGTATGTTGATTTTGTATCCTGCAACTTTGCTGAATTTGTATATCAGTTCTAGCAATTTTTTGGTTGAGTCTTTGAGGTTTCCATGTAGCATATCATGTCATCTCCTAAGAGCGAAAGTTCAACAACTTCTTTGTCAATTTGGATGTCTTTTATTTCATTTTCTTTTCTGATTGCTGAGGCTAGGACTTCCAACACTATATTGAATAACACTGGTGAGCACAGACATCCCTGTCATGTTCCTGATCTTAGGGGGCAAGCTCTCAGTTTTTCCCATTGAGAATGATATTATCTGTGGGTCTTTCATATATGGCTTTTATGCTATTAAGGTATATTCCTTCTAACCCAACTTTCTTGAGGGTTTTCATCAAGAAAGATTCTGTATTTTGTCAAAATCTTTTTCTGCATCTATTGACAAGATCATATGGGTCTCATCCTTCTATTAATGTGATATATCATGTTGATTGATCTGCAAATATTGAACCAGCCCTGCAGCCCTGGAATTAATCCCACTTGGCCATGGTGAATATTTCTTTTAATGTACCATTGAATTCGATTTCCTAGTATTTTGTTGAGAATTTTTACATCCAGTTTCATCAAGGATATTGGCCTATAATTCTCCTTTTTAGTGGGATCTTTGGTTTTGGAATCAAGGTAACGCTGGCTTCATAGAATGAGTTTGGAAGCTTTCCTTCCATTTCTATTTTTTTGAACACTTTAAGAAGAATAGGTATTAACTCTTATTTAAATGTCTGGTAGAATTCCCCTGGGAAGCCATCTGGCCCCGGACTCTTATTTGTTGGGGGATTTTTGATTAATGATTCAATTTATCTGCTGGTTATGGGCATGTTCAAATTTTCTATTTATTCCTGTTTGAGTTTTGGTAGTGTGTGGGTGTCTAGGAATTTTTCCATTTCTTCCAGATTATCCAGTTTGTTGGCATATAATTTTTAATAGTATTCCCTAATAATTGTTTGTATATCTGTGGTGTTGGTTGTGATCTCTCCTCTTTCATCTGTGATGTTATCTACTTGAATCCCCTATCTTTTCTTTTTGAGAAGTCTGGCTAAGGGATCAATTTTGTTTATTCTTTCAAAAATGTAGCTCTTAGTTTCATTGATCGTTGTTGTTATTGTTGTTGTTCTTTGTTCTATATTGTTTGTTTCTGCTCTAACCTTTACTATTTCCTCCATCCTGCTGGCTTTGGACTTTATTTGCTGCCGCTTTTCTAGTTCCTTGAGGTGTAAGGTTAGGTTGTGTATTTGGGACTTTTCTTGCTTCTTGAGATAGGCCTGAATTGCAATGTATTTTCCTCTTAGGACTGCCTTTGCTGCATCCTAACATGTTTGGACTATTGTTTTCATTTTCATTTTCTTCCATGTATTTTTTTAAATTCTTTTTTTTAATTTCCTGGTTAACCCATTCATTCTTTAGTAGGATGTTCTTTAACCTCCAGGTACTTGGGGATTTCCAAAGTGTTTCTTGCAGTTGATTTCAGTTTTCATGGTGTTGTGATATGAAAATATGCATGGTATGATCTCGATCTTTTTCTACCCAATGAGGCTGATTTTGACCCAATATGGGATCTATTCTGGAGAATGTTCCATGTGCACCCAACGAGAATGTGTATTCTGCTGCTTTAGGATGAAATGTCCTGAATATATCTGTTAAGTCCATCTGGTCCAAAGTGTAATTAAAAGCCATTGTTTCCTTATTGATTTTCTGCTTAGATGATCTGTCCATTGTTGTAAGTGGGGTATTATAGTCTCCTTCTGTTATAATATTATCAATGAGTTTCTTTATGTTTGTGATTAATTGATTTATATATTTGGGTTCCTTCAAGTTGGGGCCATAAATATTTATAATTGTTAGCCCTTCTTGATGAATAGGCCCCTTAATTATGATATAATGCCTTTCTTCATCTTATTACAGTCTTATTTTTAAAATCTAGTTTGTCTGATATAAGTATGACTACTCTTTCTTTTGACCTCCATTAGCATGATAGATGGTTATCCATTCCCCCACTTTCAATATGCAGGTGTCTTTAGGTCTAAAATGAGTCTCTTGTAGGTAGCACATACATGGATCTTGGCTTTTTTTCTTTTTTATCCATTCTGATACCCTATGTCTTTTGGTGGGGCATTTAGTCCATTTACATTCGGAGCAATTATTGAAAGGTATGAGTTTAGAGCCATTGTGTTATCTTTAGATTTCATGTTTGTTGTAATATCTCTGCTCCTTTATAGTCTTTACTGCTTTCCTCTCACAGAGTCCCCTCAGGATTTCTTGCAGGGCTGGCTTAGTGATCAGGACCTCCTTCAGTTTTTGTTTGTCTGGGAAAGTCTTTATCTCTCCTATTCTGAAATTACAGCCTTGCTGGATAAAGGATTTTTGGCTACATACTTTTCCTATTCAGCACATTGAATATATTTCCTGCCACTCCCTTCTGGCCTTCCAAGTTTCAGTGGGCAGGTCTGCTACTACCCTTATGTGCCTATCCTTATGGGTTAAGGACCATTTGTCCCTAGCTGCTTTCAGAATTCTTTCTTTATCTTTGTTTTTTGCCAGTTTCACTATGATATGTCATGGTGTTGACCTGTTTTTGTTGATTTTGAAGGGAGTTCTCTGTGCCTCTTGGACTTGGATGCCTGTTTCCTTCCCTAGATTAGGGAAGTTCTCAGCTAAAATTAACTCAAATAAACCTGCCCCTTTCACTCTTCCTCTTCTGGAACTCTTAAAATTCGGATATTGTTTCCTTTCATGGAATCACTTTTTTCTCTAAGTCTGCCCTCCCAATCTAGTAATTTCCTTTCCCTCTTTTTTTCAGCTTCATTATTTTCCATAATTCTATTTTCTATTTCACCTATTCTCTCCTCTGCCTCTTTCACCCTCACTGTATCTAGTTTATTTTGCATCTCAGTTATAGCATTTTTTAATTCATTGTGACTATTTCTTAGGTCTTTGATCCCTGCAGCAAGAGATTCTCTGGTTTCTTCTAGGCTTTTTTAAAGCTCAGCTTTTAAACTTATTACTTTTATTCTAAATTATTGTTCAGATATATTGTTTATATCTTTTTCTGAGGAATCCTCTGGCTGCAATTTCTTCCTGGATTTTCATTTGGGGTGAATTCTTCCATTTTGTCATTTTGGCTAAGTTTCTGCCTTTTACATGTTTTGAAAGCTTGTTATTGTCCTGTACCTGCAAGTACTACTAAATCAAAAAAGGGTCATACACTTTCAAGGGCCTGGCTCTTCAGGAAGTGTTTATGGTGTACGTTGGATCCACTCTGTTTTTGCATTTTGGCTACTCTATCCCACTGGTCAGTCCTCTGAAAAGCTCCTCCTTGTTTGCTGTGGTAAAGTGTTTGGATTTTCAACCAGATGTGCTATGATTTATTTATTGAAATAATCCTGGAAAAAAAAGGAAAAGTGGGGAGACAAGCCTGATCCCATAAAAAGATAAAAATGAGACAAAAGAAGACCAAACAGAAATCAAAACTATAAGGTTAAATCTAAAGAAAGAGAAATGAAATAAAGAAGAAATAGAAAAGGTATAAAAAGAATATAATAAAAATGCCTGATCAAACAAATATATATGAACTTGATTCTAAAAGAAAAAAAAAAAGAGGATAGAAAGAAAAAAGAAAACAAACAAAATAGTTGTCTGCTCATGGTTGGGACCAGTGACTGTGCTGGTCTGGAGGAGAGTCTGGCTGCATTGGGTCAGTCAGACTTGCTCCAGTGGATAAACAATTGCTAGGCATTGGAGGGGCAGGGTTTGGTGTAAGCGGGTCCTGCCTCAACGGGGGGCCAATGTTCTGCTCTCTGAAGTCCCACCATGTTGATGTTGGGGAGAAAAAATGGCGACACCCCAATCTCTCCTCACTGGACTATGTGTCTCATACCATGCTGTTCAGGCAGCACCCACAGAATAATGAGGGTGGTCAACTTGCCCTGCTTCACTATCCCAGACCTTCTAGGCACTCATCTGGGATTCAAAACCCCATGTCGTAAAGGACCCGGCTCTGTGCGGACCCTGTTCTTATATAGAGCCACTCTGCTCTGATGATAAAAGGCCTTTGGCTGGCACCTGTAGGACCTTTTGTCCTTGGAGAGACAATAAACCCTCTTCCCACAGTACTCAAGGAAGGAGACTGTTCTCTCCCAGTGTGCCCTTGAGATTGCTACATTGCACTATGCATTCCAGGGCCAACTCTCTCCTCCCCAGGAGCACGTAACACGGCTCCTAGCTTCACTCCAGAGAAAGTCACCCACTTTTGAAACCAAAAGTTTCAAAAACCTCCAAGTTTCAGCTTCTAAGGCTGTTTGCAAAATAGAAACTGGCACTCTCCATAGTTCTCATTCCCCAGTCCATGGTCTGGAGAGGTTTTCCTCTTCTGCTAACTTAATGCCGACTTTACCAGCCCTCTTTCTTTCTTTCCCTTTTGTCTCTGCACAGGAAGGGTTCCCTCCCCTCTGTGCCTATGCCATTTTATCTCCCCCAATTCACATATATGCACCGTGATTCTGGCAAAACTGTCTCCTTCAAACTGTGGAGATCTTTCTTCCATTCCACAGATTGACTTCCTGGGGGTTCCAAGTGATTTGACCTCAATATAGCTGTGTTCAAGGGATGAGGAAAATCCTGGTTCCCCTATTTCTCTGCTATCTTAACTCCCTTCCATTTTTCTTATTTTCTTATTCAGTTTGGTTGCTTTCCAATATTGTCTTCCAGCTTACTGATACATTTTTCTGCTTCTTCTAATTTACTATTAATTCCCTCTAGTGTGTTTTTAATTTCAGTTACTATTGAGTTCTTCATCTCTGATTCACTCTTTGTTTTCTGTCTTTTTGTTGAAGGTTTCAATGAGACCCTCTGTTTTTTTCTCATCTAGTGAGTATTTTTATGACCATTACTTTGAAATTTCTATCAGGCATATTGCTTATCTCTGTTTCATGTAGCTCTTTTGCTGGGTTATTGTCCTATTCTTTCATTGGGGACATATTACTCTGTATCTTTATTTTGTCTTGCTCTCTGTGTCTGTTTCTATGTATTAGGAAAGTTAGTTACATCTTGAAAATAGCAGTCTTATGAAGGAGAGGCCTATGGGGCAATGTCCCCTGTTCACCAGAACCTGGAGCTTCAGGAATGTCCCCTCTGTGTATGTATACACCCTAGTGTTGTGGTTTAGCCTCATTTGCCTTCAGTCCAATCATTTACAATGGCCATCTTTGCCTGTTGAGGGCAGGGCTTGGTCCCTCTGCTGTTAAGGAAATAAACTAGGCTGTCTTGGGCCTGAGTTGGGTCAGGCAAGATGTCTTCCCTCAGCTCATCTGCCAGAACTGCAGTCTCCTTGAACTGTAGAGTGCTCTCCCTGCATTACTCACTGAGAAGCTTTCATTGGTAGACAAGGCTTGTGGCCAGACCAGATATCTGCCCCATCTGACTGTTGGGTTTGCTGGCCCCTGTGAAGTTTCTGTTAGTGGGCATGTCCATCAGTCAGATCAGATGTCTGCCTCCAGTCCACTGCTGGGGCTGCAATGGAGCTGGTGTCTGTGGTTATCTTCCCCTCTTCCCAGGGCAAGAGTCACTTTGGAGTGGTTTTAGACACTGCTGGGACTGCTTGCAGAATGAAATTAATCTGGCACAGCTGTGAAGAGACTCCTGCTGAGTGTGGTGGGTTTGATGGGGCAGTTTTCAGGAGAACATGGTGAGGGGGTTGGTGGGAGAGGGCGTGCGGTGTTTGCAAGCCAGATGGCAAGAATTCATACTGGCTCCTGCAGGTGTCTGGGTATCTAGGCTTGGAGACGGGTGAGACATGCTGCCCAACAGCTCTTTCATTCTTGGAGAAGTCTCCCAATGATTCCTGTCCCTCCAGTGTACATTGTGAAATTAGTAAATAAATCTCCTTCCAGTATACCACAGGTGTTTTCAAACTTCTGCTTCTATGCTGTATCTTGGAGTTATTCATTATCATGTCTCTTTAAGAGTAAGAACTGTTTGCTATTACCCTCAGGCTCTCCTAGAGCCAAGCCCACTGATTTTTAAGTTCTCACTGTTAAGTCCTACTGATTATAAAAACTCATGAAATTGAGCCTGTCTGTTTTTTAAAGTCAAATGTTATGAGGACTCCTCTTCCTACTGCAGGTATTCTATGTCAGGGGTGCCTGGTGGGTGTCTTCCTTTCCCTTCTCTATTCTTGAGGCATCTCTATCATCTGTGGTTAGTTTGGTTCTTGACCATGTCTCTATCCTTCCTAATATTTTTGATGTGGCCTCTTCTATATGATTAACTATGGAGAGTCTGTTCTGCCAATCTTCAGGTCATTTTCTGGGTTAGTTACACTGATGTGACTGGTATATAGGTGTCTATTGGAGGATGTGAGTTTAGTGTCCTCCTTTTCAGCCATCTTCCCAGGCTATGGCCTATTTTGAAGCTGCTCCTAATCTCTTTCCTATTGCCTTCTGTGATATTGCACATTTCCCCCCTTTTCAGCACTCTGTTCACTCCATTTCATTTTAGTAGTTTTCTGCTCTGAAGCATCATAAATTGTTTTCCCTCAGGGTTTGCCCTAGGCAACTTTGTCAGTCAGAATTCATTTCAGAAAACAATTTTCTCTAGCCAGCATAAACAGGAAAGGATTTATTACAGGGCATTAAATTACCTACAGAATTATTGTGAAAGTTCAAGAGACACTCAAGTTTGAGTTTTTAGGAACCGACTCAAGGACACAAAAGGAAACACTGTCTCTTAAAACTATAAAACCATTTTTCAAATTAAGGTGTCCCTCCATCTGCTGGCTCCAGAATTAAGCCCCACGACCACAGTCAAGAAGTTAATGATACAAATGACACATAAAGGGGCTTGATGGGAAAGATTGCACTGCCAGATAGTGCTTAAAATTGAAACCACACACACAGCAATAGAACTGTCCTCATCTTCTCCTTTCTAAATATCACAGAAGGGCATCCAATTCGTGTAACCTAAATCATATCCAAATTCCTAATTACACAGGGAAAAGGGAAATGTACTTTTGGCCTTTGCACTTCAGCCTCTGAAGTAAGGGCAGCATATTGAACTGGGATCTATATTCCATTGGCTACTCCACACCCAGACACATTCTTCTATCCACACTTAACACTAGAACCAGTAAAATAGAAAAGAAAGAGATAACCTGATTTAAAAAATAGGCAGAGGATCTGAATACACATTTCTCAAAAGAAGACTTATAAATGGCCAACACGTACATGAAAAATGTTTCAACATCCCTAACCATCAGGAAAATGTAAATCAAAACCACAATGAGATAGCACCTCACTCTTGTTAGAATGGCTATTATTAAAAAGACAAAAGATAAAAATATTGGCAAGGTGGAGGATGATGGGGAGAAGGGAGCCCTTGTGCACTGTTGGTGGAAATGTAAACTAACATAACAACCATTATGGAAAACAGCATGGAGGTTCCTCAAAAAAATTAAAAAATAGAGCTACCAAATGATCCAGCAATATATACCCCTTCTGAGTATATATTCAAAAGAAATCAATATCTTTAAGACAGATATCTGCATTTTCATATTCATTGCAGCATTATCTATAACCACCAAGATATGGAATCAATCTAAGTGCCGATTGACAGATGAATAAAGAAAATAGGGGTATATATACAGAATATAACTTTATTCAGCCTCAAAAAGGAAATCCTGTCAATTCTTGTTATTTGTGACAAGTTGATGAACCTAGAGGACATTATGTTAAGTGAAATAAGCCAGGCACAGGTAGACAAATACTGCACGATCCCACTTACATTGTGAAATATAAAAAGGTCAGACTTACAGAAGCAGAGAGTAGACTATGGCAGGGAATAGGGGAAATGGGGAGATGTTGGTTAAAGTGTATAAACTTTTAGTTGTGCATTAGGGCCCCAGAACTTATTCTGCATACCATGTTGACTAGAGTTAATGCTGTATTATATACTTAAAATTTGCTCAACGAGTAGATCTGAAATGTTCTCACCACACATACACACAAAAGGTCCTGAGGTGACGGATATGTTAATTAACTTGATTGCAGTAATCAGTTCACAATGTACATCAAAATGTCCACACCTGTAACTAAACATGATAGAACTCTGCTTCATACACATGAAAGCAAGTTTATTTTTCCTCACAAAGGGGAGACCCAAAGTCCCATGCGTAACTGTATCAATCCTGGGGTGATTCTTAATCCATTTTTAGTTCAAAGTACTATTTTAATATCCTGTACCAATGGGCAAAATTTTATTTGTATTAAATGAGAGTCGTATTAAAAAAGAACGTAAGAAATAATATATATATAACGTACGTTTTATACTTTATTGTGTTTAATTGTATACTGAGTCACTACCATCGTTCTTAATTCTACAACTGTTTACAAGGTTCTAGTTGATATTTTAACTTTCCACTACCACAGTCAGGAGTTCCTGTGATGGGGAACGACATATTCAAGGCACTAACGTGGAAGCCAGACTCTGCCCACCCTCTGTTAGCATGGTCACCAGAACCAACTGCAGGAGTGTAGTCTCCACTTCACTTTCATCTTCTAAATTTTGCAGAAATGCTTCTACTTTATGAAATTACATCCCAGGGCAGCTCCTAAGGAGAAAATAGGTTTATTCTTCATACAGTGTTATATTATTTTCAGATGTACAATATAACGATTCAACAGTTTTATACATTACTCAATGCTCATCACAATAAGCATGCTCTTAAGTACACTTATGACAGTACACTTAAGAGAAAATAGTTTTTAACTTTCAAGTTTCTGTAGAGTAGGATGGAGTTTGGAATGTATATGGAGTGATATTTCACAATATCCATCACAGAACACTCAAACTCTCTCAGGGATGTTATGTACTCATAAGACTTCAAATATAGTCCACAAACACTTAAGACAGATAAGAATTTAGATTTTCTTTTTGGATCTTAGAAATCTGAAACGTTTTCATATACTATATATTATTAACACCAATAGCAGGATTTGGGCAGCACCTCATAACTGAACACACTAACATTTCTACAGCAAAAGGTATAAATAATACTAATGGGATAAAGATTAAAAAGGTTGTCAATTTAGGGGGTGGCTCAGTTGGTTGAGTGCCTGAGTCTGGATTTCAGCTCAGGTCATGAACCCCAGTTAGTGAGATCAAGCCCTACATCAGGCTCCGTTCTGACAGCATGGAGCCTGTTTGGGATCCTCTCTCTCTCTGTCTCTCTCTCTCTCAAAATAAATAAAACTTTGTTTGTTTACAAATATATTTTCATGAAATTTCAAAATAAAAACTTTCAGTTTTTCAGAGTTTGAGATTTGAACTTGTAGATCTGTATCAATTATTGATAATTCCCAAATCTGTATTTCCAGTTCTGAGATCCAGATCTTTATATACTTATCTCCACTTCCATCCTTCATACAAATAAACATGAACATTTTTCAAACTGAATTCAAAATCCAGTTTTCCTCAGTTGTTCTGACTCAATAAAAGGCATCAACAACTACTTCTTTGTTGAAGCCAGAATGTACATGCAGAATTAGTCACTAGTTCTGTCAGTCTTACCACTAAAATCTCTCCAGTATGCTCACTGCTTCCCAACATCACTACTATCTTTTCAGCTCAGACAACCAGCACTTCTAAACTAGATTATTTAAATCCACTTCTTATTTTGTCTCCCACACCCAATATCCATTCTCAGTTCAATAACCCAGTGATCCTATCACTTCCATACTTATAATACTTCCCCTTTTTATTAGAGACTATTTTCCCTCAGGAAAAAGTCCCACCTTCTGAACAGTTGCTTATGATACCCTTCTTTGCTTTCTACTCCAGCCTCAAAACCTATGCTCCAATCTCACTGCACTTCATTAAGAAGTTTGAGTTCATCATGTCCTGCCTCACATCAAATCTGTCTTTCTTCTGGAACAATCATTTTGACTTCACCAAGCTAACTCCTACTCAGCTGTTGGGTTTTCACTTACATGTCATTCCCACTGAGCAGCCATCTCTCACTCCCAGAGCCTGGTTATATGTCTGTGTTTTTAAAACAACTTACACATCCCTTCCCAGTTACTAAACTGTATTCACATTGATTTTAAAAAATAATGTCTGAGAAACTTGAATTTAATCTCAAAAAAGCAGAAATAGAACATCACAACAAAACCAGAGACAAATCAGTTATCAAAGTAGTCACTTCTCCCTCTGAGACCTATGAAGTGCGTAGATAAAAGTTTTCTTGACAGGAACATAGAAAAAAATCTGAGAAGCAGCCACAGAAAATATGTTCAGAATCTCAAAATAGCATTTACTATAGGAAGACAGTGAAGGAAACTACAGGGGGTCATAACACTTTTTAAATATCACTTATTACACCAAGACCAGCCTTTATAAAACCAAGAGAAGCCAGGGCTCAGAGAGGCTGCTCAGAGACTGAGAAGAGACCTGAAAGCCACAGTCTGGCCCCAGGCAACTCCTTCACAAGTGTGGCTGAATAATTATAGAGAAAAACATTTATTCATGGGTGGTTAAAAAATGTCAAAAGGTATCTTTCATATCTTAGAGACCTAGAATTTGATAAAGTCTCCAAAGAAATTATCCTATGTGAAGATAAATATGCAAATTAATATTCTAATCAAAGCACATCTTGATCCATATCTTCATCTTCCTTTCACACCTCTTTCCATGTTTAATAACCTATTACAGAAGCACTAAAAGCTGCACTGGATGCTAACCTGGGCAAATGAAAAAAAAAATGCTTTTAACTTAGAATGAGATATCGGGCAATTTTTGTCTAGATTTCCCTTATCTTAAGTTTTGTTTTGTTTTGTACAAAAAGGTGGTTTTATTAAAGCACAGGTACAGGACCCATGGGCAGAAAGAGCTGCACTGGGGTCCTGACAAGTGACTGGTTACATACTATGGAGTTGGAAGAGGTAAAGTCAAAAGGGAGGCCTCCAGAAGAACTTTGATATGCTAAAGAGGACTCCTGAGATACCGGAGACCTAGCTATTGTCAAGCTAAGGTTGTTTTCCCTCCAGTGAGGCATTAACTTTAGGTCCATAGGGGGTTCCTAGAGAAATGCTAGACTCTGTTATTTGCCTCAAGTATTTGTCAATGGCCTGCAGGTGATAAAGAAATTTAATCTTACCTGCCATTTCCTTCTTGCCTTTGTTCCCACATCACTATGGAGAGGAGGGTGATGGTGGGGCTCCAGGAAACTGAGTCTATAGGTTTCTGGAGACAAGTCTATTGATAAGATTGCCTTTCTCTTGTAATTTACTAAGACATTTGTAAACTGATGGAGACTCATGTCCTGCAGGACTGTGATTTCTATCAGTTAACCATTCATTTTCCTCTTTCCTGTGTTCTTGGGCAGCCAAGAGTGCCAGAGGAATGTCACACACATGTCCCACTTGGGGCAGGTGTTGTTAGCTGGTGCTTTGTCCTCCACCTGACTTACGCTCCCTCATCAATATTACTACTACTAATAATAACAATAATAGGATTATTATCACAACTAGGAGCTCACACTAGTTCATATAATCATGTTGATAATGCACACTAACAGGTGCACACATGTGGAGAATTTCATTCCATAATGGTAACCATAGGATGTCAACCCTGAGTTTAGCCTTGGCTGTGGAAACGCAGAAAGTAAGTACATGGTTCTTAGCTTGGATTTGAGATGTAAGACAGATGCCTCTTCCTTGGCCATGGTGGCCAACATTTCCTGTGAGTTACTGGGCATGCATCTCTTTCCCATTGGCCAACCCCAGGAGCCAAGAATTTAAATATAAACTGTCAGGCAGTTAAGAGTTCTTGCCCGGCTTTGTTTTCACTTCTCTCAGTAATGTTGCCATCTGTCATCCCTTTCTGGTTGGAGATATGGCATCTATTTCCTGGTTTCTGGACTGGAGAGAATAACTTTTTTTTTAATATGAAATTTATTGTCAAATTGGTTTCCATACAACACCCAGTGCTCATCCCAACAGGTGCCCTCCTCAATGCCCATCACCCACTTTCCTCTCTCCCCAACCCTCCATCAACCCTCAGTTTATCCTCAGCATTTGAGTCTCTTATGATTTACCTCCTTCCCTCTCTAACTTTTTTTCCCCCTTTCACCTCTCCCCTGGTCTTCTGTTGAGTTTCTCAGGATCCACATAGGAGTGAAAACATATGGTATCTGTCTTTCTCTACCTGACTTATTTCACTAACATAAGACTCTCCAGTTCCATCCACGTTGCTACAAAAGGCCAGATTTCATTCTTTCTCATTAGTATTCCATTGTATATATAAACCAGAACTTGTTTATCCATTTGTTAGTTGGTGGACATTTAGTGTCTTTCCATAATTTAGCTATTGTTGAAAGTGCTGCTATAAACATTGGGGTACATATGCCCTTATGCATCAGCACTCCTGTATCCCTTGGGTAAATTCCTAGCAGTGCTATTGCTGGGTCATAGGGTAGATCTATTTTTAATTTTTTGAGGAACCTCCACACTGTTTTCCAGAGCGGCTGCACCAGTTTGCATTCCCACCAACAGTGCAAGAGGGTTCCCATTTCTCCACATCCTCGCCAGCATTTATAGTCTCCTGATTTGTTCATTTTAGCCACTCTGACTGGTGTGAGATGATATCTCATTGTGGTTTTGATTTGTATTTCCCTAATGAGGAGTGACATTGAGCATCTTTTCATGTGTCTATTGGCCATCTGGATGTCTTCTTTGGAAGAGTGTCTATTCGTGTCTTCTGCCCATTTCTTTACTGGATTATTTGTTTTTCAGGTGTTGAGTTTGGTGAGCTCTTTATAGATTTTGGATACTAGCCCTTTGTCCAATATGTCATTTGCAAATATCTTTTCCCATTCCATCAGTTGCTTTTTAGTTTTGTTGACTGTTTCCTTTGCAGTGCAGAAGCTTTTTATCTTCATGAGGTCCCAATAGTTCATTTTTGCTTTTAATTCCCTTGTCTTTGGAGATGTGTCAAGTAAGAAATTGCTATGGCTGAGGTCAGAGAGGTCTTTTCCTGCTTTCTCCTCTAGGGTTTTGATGGTTTCCTGTCTCACATTCAGATTCAGGTCCTTCATTTTGAGTTTATTTTTGTGAATGGTGTAAGAAAGTGGTCTAGTTTCATTCTTATGCATGATTTTGTCCAGTTCTCTCAGCACCATTTGTTAAAGAGACGGTCTTTTTCCATTGGATACTCTTTACTGCTTTGTCAAAGATGAGTTGGCCATACATTTGTGGGTCCAATTCTGGGGTCTCTATTCTATTCCATTGGTCTATGTGTCTGTTTTTGTGCCAATACCATGTTGTCTTGATGACTACAGCTTTGTAGTAGAGGCTAAAGTCTGGAATTGTGATGTCTCTTGCTTTGGTTTTCTTCTTCAATATTACTTTGGCTATTCGGGGTCTTTTGTGGTTCCAAACAAATTTTAGGGTTGCTTGTTCTAGCTTCCAGAAGAATGCTGGTGCAATTTTGATTGGGATTTCATTGAATGTGTAGATAGCTTTGGGTAGTATTGACATTTTAACAAAATTTATTCTTCCAATCCATGAGCAGGGAATGTTTTTCCATTTCTTTGTATCTTCTTCAATTACCTTCATAAGCTTTCTATAGTTTTCAGCATACAGATCTTTTACATCTTTGGTTAGGTTTATTCCTAGGTATTTTATGCTTCTTGGTGCAATTGTGAATGGGATCAGTTTCTTTATTTGTCTTTCTGTTGCTTCATTATTAGTGTACAAGAATGCAACTGATTTCTGTACATTGATTTTGTGTCCTGCTACTTTGCTGAATTTATGTATCAGTTCTAGCAGACTTTTAGTGGAGTCTGTCGGGTTTTCCATGTATAATATCATGTCATCTGCAAAAAGTGAAAGCTTGACTTCATCTGTGCCAATTTTGATGCCTTTGATTTCCTTCTGTTGTCTGACTGCTGGTGCTAGAACTTCCAACACTACGTTAAACAACAGTGGTGAGAGTGGACATCCCTGTTGTGTTCCTGATCTCAGAGGGAAAGCTCTCAGTTTTTCCCCATTGAGGATGATATTAGCTGTGGGCTTTTCATAAATGGCTTTTATGATGTGTAATTATGTTCCTTCTATCAAGACTTTCTCGAGGGTTTTTATTAAGAAAGGATGCTGAATTTTGTCAAATACTTTTTCTGCATCAATTGACAAGATCATATGATTATCTTTTCTTTTATTAATGTGATGTATCACATTGATTGATTTGTGAATATTGAACCAGCCCTGCAGCCCAGGAATGAATCCCACTTGATCATGGTGAATAATTCTTTTTATATGCTGTTGAATTCGATTTGCTAGTATCTTGTTGAGAATTTTTGCATCTATATTCATCAGGGATATTGGCCTGTAGTTCTCTTTTTTTTTTTTTTTTTTTTTTTTTTTTTTGGTGGGTCCCTATGTGGTTTGGGATTCAAAGTAATGTTGGCTTCATAGAATGAATCTGGAAGTTTTCCTTCCCTTTCTACTTTTGGAACAGCTTGAGAAGGATAGGTATTATCTCTGCTTTAAATGTCTGGTAGAATTCCCCAGGGAAGCTATCTGGTTTTGGACTCTTATTTCTTGGGAGATTTTTGATAACTGATTCAGTTTCTTCACTGGTTATGGATTTGTTCAAGTTTTCTATTTCTTCCTGTCTGAGTTTTGGGAGTGTGTGGGTGTTTAGGAATTTGTCCATTTCTTCCAGGTTGTCCAGTTTGCTGGCATATAATTTTTCATATTATTCCCTGATAATTGCTTGTATTTCTGAGGGGTTGGTTGTCATAATTCCATTTTCATTCATGATTTTATTTATTTGGGTCCTCTCCCTTTTGTTTTTGAGAAAACTGGCTAGAGGTTTATCAGTTTTGTTTATTTTTTCAAAAAACCAACTCTTGGTTTCATTGATCTGCTCTACTGTTTTTTTTCTTAGATTCTATATTGTTTATTTCTGCTCTGATCTTTATTATTTCTCTTCCTCTGCTGGGTTTGGGGTGTCTTTGCTGTTCTACTAGTTCCTTTAAGTGTGTTGTTAGATTTTGTATTTGGGATTTTTCTTGTTTCTTGAGACAGGCCTGGATTGCAATGTATTTTCCTCTCAGGACTGCCTTCGCTGCATCCCAAAGCGTTTGGATTGTTGTATTTTCATTTTCATTTGTTTCCATATATTTTTTAATTTCTTCTCTAATTGACTGGTTGACCCATTCATTTTTTAGTAGGGTGTTCTTTAACCTCCATGCTTTTGGAGGTTTTCCAGAATTTTCCTGTGGTTGAATTCAAGTTTCATAGCATTGTGGTCTGAACGTGTGCATGGTATGGTCTCAATTCTTGTATACTTATGAAGGGCTGTTTTGTGACCCAGTATGTGATCTATCTTGGAGAAGGTTCCATGTGCACTCGAGAAGAAAGTATATTCTGTCACTTTGGGATGCAGAGTTCTAAATATATCTGTCAAGTCCATCTGATCCAATGTATCATTCAGGGCCCTTATGTCATTATTTATTCTTTGTCCAGATGTTCTATCCATTGTTGTAAGTGGAGTATCAAAGTCTCCTGCAATTACCACATTCTTATGAATAAGGTTGCTTATGTTTGTGATTGATTATTTTATACATTTAGGGGCTCCTATATTCCGTGCATAGACATTTATAATTGTTAGCTCTTCCTAATGGATAGACCCTGTAATTATCATATAATGCCCTTCTTCATCTCTTGTTACAGCCTTTAATTTAAAGTCTAGTTTGTCTGATATAAGCATGGCTACTCCAGCTTTCTTTTGACTTCCAGTAGCACGATAGATAGTTCCCCATCCCCTCACTTTCAATTGAAGGTGTCCTCAGGTCTAAAATGAGTCTCTTGTAGACAGAAAATAGATGGGTCTTGTTTCTTTATCCATTCTGATACCCTATGTCTTTTGGTTGGAGCATTTAGTCCATTTACATTCAGTGTTATTATTGAAAGACATAGGTTTAGAGTCATTATGATGTCTGTAGGTTTCATGCTTGTAGTGGTGTCTCTGGTACTTTGTGGTCCTTGCAACATTTCACTCCCAGAGTCCCCCTTAGGATTTCTTCTAGGGCTGGTTTAGTGGTGATGAATTCCTTTCAGTTTTTGTTTGGGAAAACCTTTATCTCTCCTTCTATTCTGAATGACAGACTTGCTGAGTAAAGGATTCTTGGCTGCATATTTTTTTCTGTTTGTCACATTGAAGATTTCCTGCCATTCCTTTCTGGCCTGCCAAGTTTCAGTATATAGGTCTGCTACTACCCTTATGTGTCTACCTTTGTATGTTAGGGCCCATTTATCCCTTGCAGCTTTCATAATTCTCTCTTTATCCTTATATTTTGTCAGTTACATTATGATATGTCATTCAGAAGATCGATTCAAGTTACATCTGAAGGCAGTTCTCTGTGCCTCTTGGATTTCAATGCCTGTTTCCTTCCACAGATCAGGGATGCTCTCAGCTATGATTTGTTCAAGTACACCTTCAGCCCCTTTCTCTCTCTCTTATTCTTCTGGAATTCCTATGATACAGATATTGTTCTGTTTGATTGCATCACTTAGTTCTCCAATTCTCCCCTCATACTCCTGGATTTTTTTTATCTCTCTTTTCTCAACTTCCTCTTTTTCCATAATTTTATCTTCTAATTCACCTATTCTCTCCTCTGCCTCTTCAATCCATGCTGTGGCCGCCTCCATTTTATTTTGCACCTCATTTATACCATTTTTTAATTCATCATGACTATTTTTTAGTCCCTTGATCTCTGTAGCAATAGATTCTCTGCTGTCCTCTATGCTTTTTTCAAGCTCAGTGATTAATTTTATGACTATTATTCTAAATTCTTGTTCTGTTATATTGCTTAAATTGGTTTTGATCAATTTGTTAGCTATCAGTACTTCTGGAATTTCTTTTGAGATGAATTTTGTCATTTTGGCTAGTTTTCTGTCCCTTATGTGTTTTATTTTTTTTTAATTTATTTTTTATTTTTTTAAATTTATTTATTTGAAACAGATATAGCATGAGCAGGGGAGGGGCAGAGAGATGGGGAGACACAGAATCTGAAGCAACCTCCAGGCTCCGAGACGTCAGCACAGAGCCCAACGTGGGGCTTGAACTCACAGAGTGTGAGATAGTGACCTGAGCCGAAGTCAGACACTCAACCGACTGAGCCACCCAGGTGCCCCATGTCTCTTATGCGCTTTAAAGTTTGTGTGCTCTGCACTTGCGAGCACTGCTATATTAAAGGAGGGTCATACACTAGCCAGGGCCTGGCCCTTCAGGAGGTGTTTTTTTCGGGTATTGTTACTTGCTCTCTGTTGGTATGACTTTGGTTATTTTATTATCCTACTTGTAGTAATATTTTGGACCCTTCACCGGATGGGTTTTGATTTGTTCCTTGGAGTGGCCCTTTAAAGGAAAACAGACAAACAGGAGATAAAACATGCAAACACACAAACAAATAACACAAACAAAAACCTTAAAGACTAAAAACAAAAAAACCCAAAACACTGACTACAAGTAAAGAAGATGGTGGCGTTAGTGCTGATGGAAGAGACCTACAAAGACAGAAATGACAGGAGCGGGGTGGAGGTGGAGAATAAATATTGATTAGGCAGAGAGACTAAAAGGCTTAATCCAAAGAGAGAGAAAGGAAAATAAATAAGGAGGTGGGGAAAATGAAATGAAGATAAAATTACCCAGACAGAGAACCTCTATGGCTTGATTATTCCAGAGAGAGAGCAAGGAGTGTAAAGAAGGAGGTGTAGAACATGTATCAAGACAATGGATTAAAATGTCTGTTTAGACAGACCAATAACCAGAGTAAACAGCCTAGAGGAGGGAAGAGATAAGTAGGAGAAATGGCGGGCGGGGGAGGGGGGGTAGAATATATCTATATATCCAGAATTGACCTAGAGCTAATCCAGGCAATGCTGCATCACTTGTCAGGAGTAACTGTCAGCAGGGTCTGTGCTACTATGGTGGATATGCAGTTACCCAGTGCAAGGGGTGTGGTTTGGGGTTTTCTGGACCCACCGCCATTATGGGTCCCAGAGTGATCCCTGAGGCCCCACCTTGGTGGTGGTGGTGGGGGCGGGGGGTGGGGAATGGTGATCTCCCAGTCTCTTCTCCATGGAGCCTGACCAGTGGACTCAATTTGAGTCATCCATACTGTGCTTTGGGCGCAGACAGGATGGTCCTTCTAGCTCTGCCAACTCCCCTAACCCTGCACTTTGCTAGGACTCAAAGTCCTGCTCCATGTGTTCTGGCTCTGGGGAAGCACCTCTCAGTGTGGTGGTATGTGTTACCAGCTGGCTTTGTGCTGCTGTACTTCAGGGAGGACTGCCTTCTCCTACTGCAGACTGGGCCACCACCCTTGCTGCCAGCTCCTGGGGTGGCAGATGCAAGCAGGCTTTGTCTTTTCCCACAGCACTCTAGGGAAATGGCAGCTTTATCCTCCTACAGACTGAGCCCTCTGCCCAGCCACTGTGCCTGGGGGTGGCAGATGCAGGCAGGTTCTGTGCTATCCTGCCACCCTGCAGGGGAGGGAACCACTTTCTCCAGCTGCAGACTGAGCCCCTGACCTACGACCTCACCCAGACCTGGCTCTCCTCCTCCCCAGGTGCACGAACAGGCACCCAGCTCCAGTCTGAAGAAAGCCCCACAGTTAGAGATCATCAGGTCCTTCTCAGTCTCAGTCCAAGCTCTCTCTCCTGTCCAGATATGGTCCTGCACTTCCCTAGCCGCTCTTTCTCTTCCCTTTGTCTCTCTGAAAAGAGGGTCCCTCCCCTCCATGCCCACGTGGCCTTTTTTTTTATCTCCCCCAGTTTGCAGTTACCCACCTATCTTTTTTCCAGCTTTCCCACTTTCTTCCTCGTAGATTCAGTCTCTTTTCCTCCCAGGCTCTGGTGTTCAAAGTCCTTTGGCTTCTACACTTTGTTTGAGAGAGGCGGGTGTATGGATTCCCCCTACTTCTCCACCATGTTGACCACCTCCCTCTAGAACCTCTTAAGTATTTTCAACAGAGTAATATTTTTAACAATAAAGAACATTATGCTTTAATGTTCCCTACTCTTAACAGATTTTAATTCTGACAGGTTAGTTGAATAATCTACAACAATGTTCACAAGAATGGGGACCTGTTGGAAAGGCATGTTATTCCTGCCATATAAATTAACAGGTAGTTATTTATCTCAATGTAGAAAGGTGGTCCCATCTGAGCCTGACCGACAGCACCTACCCCACCCAATACCTATCCACATTAGTTGTTAATATGCATACAGGCAAGGCCTGTGCTTGTTCCTATGTTGGAGAGACTGAGAAATAGAAAAAGCTGACCATTTCTATTCTTCAACACCACAGGACAAAAGAGAGCTTGCTAGAGAAAGAGCAGAAGCTAACAGTCTTCTAGAGAACTTAAAAATCAAGTGTTGCTTTGGGGATTAAAAAAAAAAAATACAACAGACTTGATGATGCAAGAGAGGCTCTTTCCCACCCATTCTGCTCTGAGAGGAAGCCACAGTGGATAAATACATCTGAGACTCACCCTGGAGAAAGACCAGGAAGTCATGCAGAGGTGGCCTCAGGGACAGGATGGAGTCCTAGGCAGCAGATGGAGACTAATGAACCAAGGAAATTCAGGTCTATAATGTTAATGTGGCCTTATTTGCAACTTCTGTTTGAGGAAGCCTGGGGACATTCTGGTTATATAAAGATAAAGTACTTAAAATCTCAAATTCTAGGAAGTTGACATTTCTGAGAAGAATATTAAAGAACTGATGATTTCTCTCACTAAACAATAGAATACTGCAAGTTTCCCTTATGAATTAAGGAAAGTTTGGATTTTAACAGAACTACGTGGAACTTTATCAAAATTTAAAAAAAATAAAATTATTTAGGTAAAAGAATCATTACAGAGAATAATTTCTAGTTTACCAAAGGATGGTAGATGTAATAATAATTTCAAGAATAATTGATTCTTCTAAGTCAGACCTGTGGAATAAATTTAACTGTGAAAATATCATGTGCCTTTTAAACAATTATTTCATCAGTCCTAAATAAGAGAGTCCCTGAATTTTAGAAACTAGCACTAATTGCTATCTATTTACTATGAAAGTAAAGTTCTAATATCCAAATTTAATTACCTGCAATTTACATGCAAAAATTATATGTAAAGTCAGTCAGACATAACATGGCTTAGAAGTTAAAGCACTAGAGTAGGGTATCAAGCCAGATTCTGGTTGTAGATCAAATGATGCCTGGGTGACTTTGGGCAGGTTAGTTACTCTGTGTGTTTGTTTACTCATCTATATATTATCATGGTTGGATTAAAAAGAATGTCTAAAATCCTTCCCTCTCTTAAGGTCTAAAGGCACAGACTCTATAGTGAGCAAACATTCAGTGAGTTAACATGTGTAATCTACAGAACAAATCAAACAACAGGGGTACAAACCTTTTCAAACATAAGGAAACATCTGACCTGTGATGAAACAGAGCCACGTGGCCCCCATGACATTTAGTCTCTTTGCTTTTTGGATGTAGTTGATGGTTCACCAGATTCCTTTTGACATTTACTCACATGATAATAGATTTGTGTTGTAAGCCACTAGTTTGTGATAAATTATTAGAGCAGCAATAGGAAGCTTGCATACTCCCTATAAACAATACAGAAAGCATCAACTCTTCCCATCTCACAGACAGAAAACAGAATGAGCAGTGATGTGTAGATCACAGTTTAATAGGTTTTCCCAAAGCTCAATTTTAGCTTTGAAGGAAGAGCAAGTCTGTTTATATTAAAGCCTCATAGATCAGACAAACTGTGTGGAGGTGCTGGATGTTTCCATAAAAGGATGATGATCTTCCCATAAATCATGTCCTCTAATGTATGTTCTGTTGAGACCTATCTCTTTCTAAGTTAATATTAAATAAAAGGATCCCCATGAAAACAAACAAGGGCTATTATCAAAACAAGTTGTGAGCCAAATCTTTCCTTATAGAACAGGCATTTCTCTATTGTAGATACATACAGAAAAAGAGCTATGGAGAAAATACAAATACTCAAGATGTACATTATTGTTCTTTAAATAGCTCTTGTGAGGAATCAGCTCTAAAATACCTGTCTTTGGTAAAACAGCAGAATCAGTATTTATAATAATTATTTCATCCTGACATAATGTGAGGACGTTTTTCTGAACAGTTCTTGACCAGATGACTAGAATCTTCCCTGGGAAAGCCGTTATCAGGTAAGTGCTCTGCCAGAAATCTGGGCTGGAGCCACGCAGTCCTTAGGTAATTGGCGTGAAATAGATTTTCTGAAGAGCATTTTAAATCAGAATCAGATTGTTTCATTAGAAGTAAAAATCTGAAATTAAAGCATAGATTAACAAAATTTTAATATAGCTTATTAAGAGGGGATATTTAGCATGGCATCTGTGCAAAATATTTCCTACACAACTTATACACCCTATTAACTTTAGTTACATTAAAATTCTCCTTCTAGGTCATCTTTTTTGTTCTTTTATCAGACCAGGAACACGACTGAATCCCAAGCATTACATTTCAAAGGGCATATACACTAATATTGCTCCAGTCTAATTAATGAACTTAACCATACTATATATCTTCTCATCTTCAAGGAGCCCATAATTAAAAGGACTACTGTTTTTCTTTCACAAACTTTTAAAACTTTCTATTTTGCTGTTACTTGCTGTGTGACTCACCTTCCTTTACCAGGTTCTATATGCAAAATCTCACACCATCTGAGTAACTTAGAGCATACCACTTTAACATGCATTTTCTTACCTGTGAAAGGGGATTATAAGAGTAACAATTCCATAGCGTTATTGTGAGAATTAAATATGATATTTACAACATCATTTAGCATGACTTGATGTCATATTAGGATGCTGCTATCAGAAATTTCCATATATACACCTCAGAAAATATTTAGAAATATTTCATAAATTAGAAGGGACAAAGAAGGACATTAATATTTATGTTTGTCAACTACACTCCAGACAAATTATATACACATCTGATTTTTTGTTCACATCTGATGAGGTAAAATTATTTTTTCCAGCTGTATTGAGATATAAGCGACATATAACATTGTGTAAATTTAAGGTGTGTAACGTGATGATTTCAAATACATGTGTTCCAAAACGATTACCACAATAAGGCTAGTTAACACATCTATCACCTCACTTAAATATAACTCTTTTTTTATGGTGAGATCTTTATTTAAGATCTACTTTCTTCACAACTTTCAAGTATTTAATACATAGTTGTTAACTAGTCACCGTGCTATACATTAGATTCCCAAAACTTATCAGAACTTATTCATCTGCTACCTGGAAATTCCTACATTTTGACCAACATCTCCCCATTTTCCCCACTCTCTCGCTCAGCCCCACACACCTTCATTTTCTTCTGTTTTATGAATTAGGCTTATTTATATTTTATTTTTTTTAGATTTCACATATAGGTGAGATCATACAGCATCTGTCTTTCTCTGACTTACTTCACTTAGCACAATGCCCTCAAAGTTCATCCAGGCTGTTACAAATGGCAGAATTTTCTTCTTTTTTATGAATGGATAATATTCATGTACATACACATATATATGTGTGAGTATGTATACATAAATGGATATGTGCATATATTACATTTTTAATCCATTCATCACTCAGTGAACACTTATATAGTTGGCATTATCTTGGCTATTGTGAATAATGCTGCAGTGAACATGGGAGTGCAGATATCTCTTTGATCTCTTGTTTTCATTTCCTTTGTATATACCCACAAGTGGAATTGCTTAATCACATGTTCTATTTCTATTTTTATTTTTTTGAAAAAAAATTCATACTGCCTTCTATAGTGACTGTACCAATTTATATTCCCACTAACTGAGCAGTAGAATTCCCTTTTCTCCACACCCTCCCCAACCTATGTTTTGTCTTGATAATAAACTGTACCAAATGGCATGAGGTGAAGTCTCATTGTGGTTTTGATTTGCATTTTCCTGATGATTAATGGTGTTGAACACTTTTTCTTGTATCTGTTGGCTGCTTGTATGTCTTCCTTGGAAAACTACTCAGTTTCTCTGCCCATTTTTAAAATCATGTTGTTAGTTTTTGTTTTTGTTTATTATTTATGCTATTGTATGAGTCCTTTACATATTTTAGGTGTTAAACCCTTATCAGATACATAATTTGAAGTAATTTCTCTCATTCTGTAGGTTGTATTTTCATTTTGTTAATTGTTTTTTTTTTGTTTTTTTTTGTTTTTTTTTTTGTTTTTTTTTTTTTGTTTTTTTGCTCTGTGGAAGATTTTAGCTTGATGGAGTCCCACTTGTTTAATTTTGCTTTCATTGTTTGTGCTTTGCTGTCATATCCAAGAAATCACTAACGATAATGTTGTCAAGGAGATTTTTCCTGTTTTCTTCTAGGAGTTCTATGGTTTCAGGTCTTAAATGTAAGTCTTCAATCTATTTTGACTTTGTTTATATGAGCGGTAAAAGATTGGAGTCCAATTTTATTCTGCATGTGGTTATCCAGTTCTCCTAACACCATTTAGTGAAGAAACTATTTTTCCCCATTGAGTATTCTTGGCTCCCTTGTCAAATATTAGTTGACTGTATATACAAGTATTTATATCTGATCTCAATTCTGTTCCATTGTTCTAGTTTTATGCAAGTGCCATGCTATTTTCTTTACTATAGCTATATAGTATAGCTTGAAATCAAGAAGTGTGATGTGTTCAACTTTGTTCTTCTTTTCAAGATTATTTTGGCTATTCAGGGTCTTTTGTAGCTCCATACAAATTTTAGGATTGTTTTTTTTCTATTTTTGTGGGATTATTCCTAACATTTATTTTTTTATTGGGATCTTTAGGAATTTTTACTTTATTTTTTATTTTTTTAATGTTTATTTTTGAGAGAGAGAGAGAGTATGAGTGAGGGGCAGAGAGAGAAGGGGATACAGAATCTGAAGCAGGCCCAGGCATTGAGCTGTCAGCCCGGAGTCCAACATGGGGCTCAAACTCATGAGCTGTGAGATCGTGACCTGAGCCAAAGTCAGATGCTTAACTGACTGAGCACCTGGCGCCCCAGGAATTTTTATATACAAGATCATATCATCTCCAAACAAAGATAATTTTCCTTCTTCCTTTCCTATTTTACTGGGTTTTCTTTCTTTTTCTTGCCTGGTTGCTCTCACTAGCATTTTCAGTAGTATCATGATATCTCATTCCTGATCTTAGATGAAAATATGTCAACCTTTCATCATTGAGTATGATGTTGGCAATGGGTTTGTCATATATGGCCTTTATCATGTTAAGATATGTTTCTTCTACACCCAATTTACTGGTTTTTTTATCATGAAAGAAAGGAGTATGTTGTCAAATCCTTTTCCGTATTTATTGAGATAATCATTACTTTATTTTGCCAATGTTATGTATCACATTTATTGATTTGTTTATTATGAGCCATCCTTGCAACCCAAGGATAAATCCCACCTGATTGTGGTGAATCATTTATTTAATCTTTTGTTGAATTTAATTTGTTAATATTTTGTTGAATTTTTACATCTTTGTATAATAGGAATTTCAGAGTATAATTCCCCTTCTTGTAGTGTCTTCATTTAGCTTTGATGTTAGGATAATACGTCATAAAATAAGTTTGATACTGTTTCCTTCTCTTCAAATTTTTGAAAAACATTTGTGAAGGACTGACACTAATTCTTCTTTAAATATTTGGTAGAATTCACTAGTGAAACCATCTCAGCCTAGACTTTTTTGTTTTGAAAGGTTTGGGAATACAGATTCAATCTCTTTATTTGATATTGGCCTATTCAGATTTTATATTTCTTCATGATTCAGTTTTGGTAAGTAGTATGTTTTTAGTAATTTATCCATTTCTTTTAGTTATCCAGTTTGTTGACACATAGTTATTTATAGTAGCCTCTTATGATTCTTTGTATTTCTATGATGTCTATTGTGTACCCTCTTGCATTTCTAATTTTATTTCCCTGAACCCTGTCTGTTTTTCTGAGTTAGTCCAGGTAAAGATTTGTAATTTTGTTTTTATTTTTGAAAAAAAATCTCTTAGTTTTATTGAGCTTTTATATTGTTTTGCTGATCTTCATTTTTTTATTTATCTTTATATTTTTCATGTATTTATATTCACTTATGTTCTTTATACTAACTTTTGTCTTCATTTCTTCTTTTCTAGTTTCTTGAGATGTAAAGTAAGGTTGTTGATCTCTCCTCTTTCTTGATGTGGTATTTTTTGCTACAAACTTTCTTCTTAGAACTGCTTTTATAGAATACCTTAGGTTTTGATACATCATAATTCAATTTTATTTTGTTTCAAAATATTTCTTGATTCCCTTTTGGTTTCTTTGACCTTTTGATTTTCAGGAACATGTTGTCCAATATCTATATATTTGTGAATTTTCCAGCTTTCTACCTGCTAAAAATTTCTAATTTATATAATTGTGGCTAGAAAAGATACTTCAAGGGTGCCTGGATGGCTCAGTCAGTTAAGCATCCAATTCTTGATTACATCTCAGGTCACACTTTCGCAATTCTTGGGATTGAGCCCTGTATCAGGCTCTGTGCTGACAATGTGGTGCCTGCTTGGGATTCTTTCTCTCTCTCTCTCCTTTTCTCTCTGCCCCTGCCCTGCTCCTGTGGATGCTCGCTCGCTCTCTCTCACTCTCTCTCTCTCTCTCTCTCAAAATAAATAAAAACATTTAAAACAAGAGAGATACTTGGTATATCAGTCTTTTAAAATTTGCTAAGATTTCTTTTGTGACCTATCATGTGCTATTTCCTTGAGTATATACCACTTGAACTTAATAATGTGTATTTTAATCTTTTGAGGAACCTCCATACTGTTTTCCAGATGATTGCAAAGTTTGCATTCCCACCAGCAGTACAAAAGAGAACCATTTTCTCCGCATCCTTATCAACATCTATTGTTGCCTGACTTGTTAATTTTAGCCATTCTGACTGGTGTGAGGTGGTATCTCATTGTGGTTTTAATTTTTATTTCCCTAATGATGAGTGATGTTGAGCATTTTTCATGTGTCTCTTAGCCATCTGGAAGTCTTCTTTGGAAAAGCGCCTGTTCATATCTTTTGCCCATTTTTTCACTGGATTATTTGTTTTTTGGGTGTTGAGTTTGATAAGTTCATTATAGATCTTGGACAGTGACCCTTTTTCTATGTTATGTCATTTGCAAATATCTCTCCCATTCCATTGGTTGCCTTTTAGTTTTGCTAATTGCTTCCTTTGCTGTGCAGAAGCTTTCTATCTTGATGAGGTCCCAGTAGTTCGTTTTTGCTTTTGTTGCCCTTGCCTCCAGAGACATGTTGAGTAAGAAGTTGCTGTGGCCAAGGTCAAAGAGGTTTTTGCCCGGTTTCTCCTCGAGGATTTTGATGGCTTCCTGTCTTACATTTGTCTTTCATCCATTTTGAGTTTATTTTTGTGTATGGTGTAAGAAAGTGGTCCAGTTTCATTCTTCTGCATGTCACTGTCCAGTTTTCCCAGTGCCATTTGCTGAAGAGACTGTCTTTATTCAATTGGATATTCTTTCCTGTTTTGTCAAAGATAAGTTGGCCAAACGGTTGTGGGTCCATTTCTGGGTTCTCTATTCTGTTCCATTGATCTGAGTGTCTGTTTTTGTGCCTGTACCATACTGTCTTGATGATTACAGCTTTGTAATACATCTTGAAGTCCCAGGATTCTGATCCCTCTAGCTTTGGTTTTCTTTTTCAACATTACTTTGGCTATTCGGGGTCTTTTCTGGTTCCATACAAATTTTAGGATTGTTTGTTCTAGTTCTGTGAAGAATGCTGGTGTTATTTTGATAGGGATTGCATTGAATGTGTAGATTGCTTTGGGTACTATTGACATTTCCACAATATTTGTTCTTCCTATCCATTAGCATGGAATGTTTTTCCATTTTTGTGTGTGTGTCTTCTTCAATTTCTTTCATAAGCTTTCTATAGTTTTCAGTATATAGATTTTTCACCTCTTTGGTTCAGTTTATTCCTAGGTATTTTATGGGTTTTGGTGCAATTGTAAATGAGATTGATTCTTTGATTTCTCTTTCTGTTGCTTCATTATTGGTGTATAGCAATGCAACCGATTTCTGTGCATTGATTTTATATCCTGTGACTTTGCTGAATTCATGGATCAGTTCTAGAAGCTTTTTGGTAGAATCCTTTGGGTTTTCCATATAGAGTATCACATCAAATGCAGAGAGTGAAAGTTTGACTCCTCCTTGCCAATTTGGATGTTTTTTATCCCTTTGTGTTTGATTACTGAGGCTAGGACTTCCAGTACTATGTTGAATAACAGTGGTGAGAGTGGAAATCCCTGTCATGTTCCTGATCTTAGGGAGAAAGCTGTCAGTTTTTCCCCATTGAGGATGATATTAGCATTAGGTCTTTTATATATAGCTTTTATGATCATGAGGTATGATCCTTCTATCCCTACCTTCTTGAGGGTTTTTATCAAAAAAAGGATGTTGTGTTTTGTCAAGTGCTTTCTCTGCATCTATTGAGAGGATCATGTAGTTCTTGTCCTTTCTTTTACTCATGTGATGTATCACATTGATTGTTTCACAGATCTTGAACCAGTCTTGCAATCCCAGGTATAAATTATACTTGGTCATGGTGAATAATTCTTTTAATGTATTTTTGGATCCAGTTGGCTGGTATCTTGTTGAGGATTTTTATATCCATGTTCATCAGGGAAATTGGTCTCTAGTTCTCCTTTCAGTGGGGTCTTTGTGTGGTTTTGGAATCAAGGTAATGCTGGCTTCGTAGGATGAATCTGGAAGTTTTCCTTCTATTTCTATTTCTTGTAACAGCTTCAAAAGAATAGGTGTTAAGTCTTCTTTAAATGTTCAGTAGAATTCCCCTGGAGAGCCATCCAGCCCTGGACTCTTGTTTTTTGGGAGATTTTTTATTACTGTTTCAATTTTTTTACTCGTTATGGATCTGTTCACATTTTCTATTTCTTCCTGTTTCAGTTTTGATGGTATATATGTTTCTAGGAATTTGTCCATTTCTTCCAGATTGCCCAATTTATTGGCATATAATTGCTCATATTTTCTCATTATTGTTTGTATTTCTGCAGTGTTGGTTATTATCTCTCCTTTTTCATTCTTGATTTTATTTCTGTCCTTTTCTTTTTCTTCTTGATCAATCTGGCTAGGGGTTTATCAATTTTGTTACTACTTTCAAAGAACCAGATCCTGGTTTCATTGATCTGTTCTACTGTTTGTTTGTTTGTTTGTTTTTGTTTTTGATAGCATTGATTTCTGTTCTGATATTTATTATTTCCCATCTTCTGGTTTTGAGTTTTATTTGCTGTTCTTTTTCCAGCTCTTTAAGGTGTAAGGTTAGGTTGTGTATCTGAGATCTTTTTTCCTTCTTTAGGAAGCCCTGGATTCCTTTTTTTTTTTTTTTAATTTTTTAATGTTTATTTATTTTTGACAGAGAGAGACAGAGCATGAGCAAGGGAGGGGCAAAGAGAGAGGGAGACACAGAATCCGAAGTAGGCTCCAGGCTCTGAGCTGTCAGCACAGAGCCCAATGCGGGGCTCGAACTCACAGACTGTGAGATCATGACCTGAGCCGAAGTCAGACGCTCAACCGACTGAGCCACCCAGGCGCCCCCTGGATTCCTAAAGCAATATATATTGCTATATATTTCCCTCTTATGACCATCTTTACTGCATCCCAGAGGTTTTGGATTATAGTGTTACCATTTTCATTGACTTCCATGTACTTTTTAATTTCCTCTTTAACTTCTTGGTTAACCCATTCATTCTTTAGTAGGATGTTCTTTAGTTTCCAAGTATTTGCTGTCTTTCAAATGTTTTCTTGTAGATGATTTCAAGTTTCATAGTATTGTATTCTGAAAATATCCATGGTATGATCCCATTCCTTTTGTACTTGTTGAGGGCTCATTTGTGTCTCACTGTGTGATCTATTCTGGAGAATGTTCCATGTGCACTGGAGAAGAATGTGTATTATGCTTTAGAACAAAATGTTCTGAATTTATCTGTTAAGTCCATCCGGTGTGTCATTCAAAGCCATTGTTTCCTTGTTGATTTTCTGTTTAGATGATCTGTTCATAGTTATAAGTGGGGTGTCGAAGTACCCTACTAGTATGGTATTATTATGAGTGAGTTTCTGTATGGGATTAATTGATTTATATATTTGGGTGCTTTAGTGCTTACAGCATAAATTTTTACAATTGTTAGATCTTCTTGGTGGATAGACCCCTTAATCAAGATATAATGCTCTTCTTCATCTCTTGTTACAGTCTTTTATTTTAAAATCTAAATTGTCTGATATAAGTATGGCTTCTCCAGCTTTCTTTTGGCAACCATTAGCTTGATAGATGGTTCTCCATCACCTTACTATCAATCCAAAGATGTCTTTAGGTCTAAAATTTGTCTCTTGGAAACAGCATATAGATGGATCTTGTTTTCTTACCCATTCCATTACCCTATGCCTTTGAATGGAGCATTTAGTCCACTGACATTTAGAGTGAGTACTGAAAGATATGAATTTTTTGCCATTATGTTGCCTGTAGAGTTTGAGTTTCTAGCAGTGTTCTCTGGTCCTTTCTAGTCTCTTTTTGTTTTTCGTCTATTTTGTTTTTTTCATATTTTCTCCCCTCAGAGAGTCCCCCTTAAAATTTCTTGCAGGGCTGGTGTAGTGGTCATGAACTCCTTTAGTTTTTGTTTGTCTGGAAAGCTTTTTATCTCTCCTTCTATTTTGAATAAGAGCCTTGCTGGATAAAGAATTCTTGGGGCGCCTGGGTGGCGCAGTCGGTTAAGCGTCTGACTTCAGCCAGGTCACGATCTCGCGGTCCGTGAGTTCGAGCCCCGCGTCAGGCTCTGGGCTGATGGCTCGGAGCCTGGAGCCTGTTTCCGATTCTGTGTCTCCCTCTCTCTCTGCCCCTCCCCCGTTCATGCTCTGTCTCTCTCTGTCCCAAAAATAAATAAAAAAAAAAAAGTTGAAAAAAAAGAATTCTTGGCTGCATATTTTTCTGATTTAGCACATGGAATATATCTGGCCTCTCTTTTCTTGCCTGCCAAGTTTCTGTGGATAGGTCTGCTGTGAACCTGATCTGTCTTCATTCCCTTGTAAGTTAAAGACTTTTTTTCCCTAGCTACTTTCATAATTCTTTCCTTGTCTGTGTATTTTGTGAATTTTACTATGGTATGCCTTGTTGATTGTCAATTTTTGTTGAACCTAACAGGAGTTCTCTGTGCTTCCTGGATTTTCACGGCTATGTCTTTCCCTGGGTTAGGAAAGTTTTCTGCCATGATTTGCTCATATAAACCTTCTACCCCTTTATCTCTCTGTTCATCTTCTTGGACTCCTATGATTCAGATGTTATTCCTTTTTGATGAGTCACTGAGTTCTCTAATTCCTGTATCCTACTATTTTGCCTTAGTTTCCCTCTTTTTTTATTCTCCACAAGTTTTTCCTCTATATTGCTGATTCACTGCTCTGCCTCATTCATCCTTGCCTCTGTGGCAGCCATTCGATATTGCATCTCAGTTATAGCATTTTTAATTTCATCCTGACTAGATTTTACTACTTTTATCTCCACAGAAAGGATTTTATGTGTTTTTTTTTTTAATCCCAGCTAGTATTCTTATTATCATGATTCTAAATTCTGGTTCAGACATCTTGCTTATATCTGTATTGATTAAGTCCCTGGCTGTCGTTTCTTCCTGTTCTTTCTTTTGTGGTGACTTCCTTCATTTTGTCATTTTGGAAGAAGAAAAAGAACTAATAAAATAAAAACTTAAAATTAAAAAATTTAAAACAACACACAAAAAAATCCAATAAAGGATGCTAGATCCTAAATGTGTTTTGGTCTGGTTGTTGAAAGAAGCTTGATAGAATGGAGAAAATAAGGGAAAGAAAAGGAAAGAAAAAAAAAAACACAACAACAGGAAAATGTTTGAAATTTAAAAAAAATGAATATAATAAAATAGTATAAAATGAAATGATGAAAGTAAAATAAAATGAAATAAGTTTACAAAAATAAAAAAATATTGTAAAAAATATTAAAAGTCTTTTATAAAAACAGAAAATAATTTTTTTCTTTTTGTATTCATGAATAAGAAAAGAAAAAAAATTGAATAGATGCACCAGTGAGCAGAATGGAATGCGATTGAAATTACATCCAGTCCTAGAAGTCAAACTATGAAGACTTAATAGTCTGTACACTAAGCAGGCGGAAAAACTTATGGTATTCCTCTAGAGCACTGTTGGCACAGCTGGGGGGGCTTGGTGTAATGGCTCCATTCTCCACTAGATGGTGCTGCTTAGCCTACAGGGGTGGATCATTTGGCACATGTATGCATGTATGTGCATGCATGGTAGAGATGAAAATGGTGTCCTCAGCTACCCAGTCTCTGGTATCAGCTCTGTGTTCTCACCAACTGGCAATCAGGCACCCCTCCTTTGTCTCTGGCTTCCACCCACTCCCCGCTTCCAAGCTGTCAGCCTGCCAGGTGGCACCTCCCTCCCAAATTTTATCTCAGATGGGGCTTTTTTTTCAAACCCATCACTTCTGAGGGCCCTGTGGCTTTGACCAATCTTCTGGGGGAAGGTCTTGTCAAGCAATGGTTTGGTACCTGCCATTCCCCAGGAATATTTTCATGATCTGCTGCTGCAGATGCCCAGAGACTGCGACTGGGTGCCAGCTTGTCCCCGAAAACATTTGCAGGGTCATGTAGCAAAAGCATTTCAGGGATTATAGTAAATCAAAATACACATCTGGCTCCAGGATTCACTGCCTTTTAATGTCCTTATTCAAAAACCAGCAAATGTGCCTGTTCTCTAGGATCTGCTGGGACCTTTTCCTGTGGGGAGGCAGCATAGCCTCTACCAAATGCCCTCTCAGCAAGCAATCCACCTCTCCCCACAAGGCCCATCTGCTCCTGGGGATTTGCCTTTCCCACCAGAGCTCCACCAGGTATTGAGCTAAAGAGTTTCAGACTCTGCACTCCCATATTTATAGTGACTTAATAGTATACAAACCGTCTTCTTTCTCCTTTCTCCTTTTTTTGTTAAGTACCTTATGGTGGTTTCCACTTTCTTTTTTTCTCCAGCTGCTTTTTTTTGGGGAGGGGGTTGTGCTTTTCCTGTACTCTCCCTCTGTCTCTGTCCTCTCTCTAACAATGAAAACAGCTCCCTATCCTCTGCGGCTTCACTCTCCCCCAGTTCTCCTCCCCTCATAGCATACCTGCTGAGTTCTGTGGTGCAAGTTGTGCAGATTATTGTGTTAATCCTCAGATCAATTTTCTAGGTGTGCGTGATGGTTTGGTGTAGATCTAGTTGCATTTCAGGGACAAGAGAGGCAAAAACAACTTCCATGCTGCTCTGCCATCTTGTCCCCCTCTATTGAATTTTCTCAACTGCTTTTTCTGTATCTAATGAGAATATCATGATATTTACCTTTCATTTTATTAATGTGTTGTAGCACATTGATTGATTTGTAGATATTGAACAATCCTTGTATTCCTGGAAAAAATATCTTTTGATTGTGGTGAATGGTTTTTTAATGTATTTTTGAATTCAACTTACTAATATTTTACTGAGAATTTTCACATCTATGCTCATGTTGGTTATTGTGCACAATTTTTTCTCTAGTGTCTTTGATTTTGGGTGTCAGGGTAATTCTGGCCTTATAGAATGAATTTGTAAACTTTCTAACCTATTTTGGGAATAATTTGAGAAGAATGGGTATTAACTCCTCTTTAAATTTTTGGTAGAATTCATCTGTGAAATCATCTATTTCTGAACTTTTGTTTGTTGGAAATTTTTTGTAATCAATTTCCTTACTAGACTGATCTACTCAGATTCTGTATTTCTTTTTAACTTACTCTTGGAAGATTGTATATTTCAAGAATTTATCCATTTCTTCTGGGTTGTCCAATTTTTTTGACATATAATATTTTGGAATCTTTAATAACTTTCCATATTTCCATGGTGTCAGTTATAACTAAATTTCATATCTGTTTTTATTTTCATCCTCTATGTTTTCTAGATAGGAGTTTGACTAAAGGTTTATCAATTTTAACTTTATAAAGAACCACCTTTTATCCTCATTGATCTATTCTATTTTTTTAAGTCTCTATTTTATGTTTTTCTGTCCTGATCTTTCACATTTCCTTTCTTTTGCTATCATTGGATTTTGTTCTTTTTTAGTTCCTTTAGCTCTCAGGTTAGATTGTTTCAGATTTTTGTTTCTTGAGGTAGGCCTGTATAACTAAATACTGCTTTTGTTGCTTCCCAAAGTTATTTTTTTTTAAATTGGTCAGTTTTTCCTCTATATGCCAGTAAAATTAACGTACAGTCTTATTAGTTTTAGATGTACACTAGAGTAATTCAACAATTCTATACATTACTCACCGTTCATCACAATAACTGTACTCCTAATACTCTTCAATGGTTTCACCCATCTCCCCAACACCTCCCCTCTGATAGGACCAGCTCGCTATATGTAGCCTGTTTTTTGTCTTTTTTTCCCCTTGTTTATTTATTTTGTTTCTTAAATTACATATATAACTGAAAACATATGGTACTTGTCTTTTCCTGACTGACTTGTTTCAATTAGCATTATACCATCCAGAAACATTTATGTTTAGCAAACAGCAAGATTTTATTTTTTATGGCTGAATCATATTCCATTGTGTATATATACCATATCTTATCTTATTTTTAATTATTTATTTTTAATTAATTTAAATTCAAGTTAGTTAATGTAAAGTGTAGTATAGGTTTCAGTAGAACCAAGTGATTTATCACTTACATACAACACCCAGTGCTTATCCCAAAAAGTGCCCTCCTTAATGCCCATCACCCATTTAGCCCTTCCCTCACTTACCTTGCCTCCAATAACCCTCAGTTTGTTTTCCATTTATGAGTCTCTTATGGTTTGCCTTCTTCTCTGTTTTTATCTTATTTTTGCTTCGCTTCCCTTTTGTTCATTTGTTTTTCTCCTTAAATTCCACTTATGTGAAATCATATGATATTTGTCTTTCTCTGACTCACTTAATGCACTTGGCATAATATACTCTAGTTTCATCCATGTTGTTGTAAATGGCAAGATTTCATTCTTTTAGATCACTGAGTAATATTCCATTGTTTATATATAACACATCTTTATCCATGTATTAGTCAATGGGCATTTGGGCACTTTACATAATTTGGCTATTGTTGATACTAATGCTATAAACACTGTCCTGCATGTACCCCTTCAAATCAGCATTTTTTATCCATTGGATAAATGCCTCATGGTAAAATTGCTGTGTCTTAGTATAGCTCTATTGTTAATTTTTTGAGGAAACTTCATACTGTATTCTAGAGTGGTTGCACCAGTTTGCATTCCCAACAATATTTCAAAAGGGTTCCTCTTTCTCAGCATCCTTGCCAACTTCTGTTGTTGCCTGAGTTGTTTGTTAATGTTAGCCATTCGGACAAGTGTGAGGTGATATCTCATTGTGGTTTTGATTTATGTTTCCCTCTTAATGACTGATATTGAGCATATTTTCATGTGTCTCTTAACCATTTGGATGTCTTCCTTGAAAAAGTGTCTATTCATGTCTTCTACCCATTTCTTCACTGGACTATTTGTATTTTGGGTGTTGCATTTGACAAGTTATTTATAGATTTTGGATACTGACTCTTTATCCAATATGTCATTTGCAACCAATTTCTCCCATTCCATCAGTTGCCTTTGGTTTTGTTGATTGTTTCCTTTGCTGTCCAGATGCTTTTTATCTTCATGAGGTCCCAATAGTTCATTTTTGCTTTTATTTCCCTAGCGTTGGGAGATATGTCTAATAAGAAGTTGCTCCAGCCGGGGTCAAAGAGGTTGTTGTTTTTTTTCTCCTCTAGGATTTTGATGGTTTCTTGTCTCACATTTAGTCTTTCATTCATTTTGAACTTATTTTTGTGTATCATGTAAGAAAGTGGTCCAGTTTCATTCTACATGTTGCTGTCCAGTTTTCCCAGCACCATTTGCTGAAGAGACAGCCTTTTTTTCCACTGAATATTCTTTCATGTTTCATTGAAGATTAGTTGGCCATTCATTTGTGAGACCATTTCTGGGTTCTCTATTCTGTTTCATTGATCTATGTGTCTGTTTTTGTGCCAGTACCATACTAGCTTGATGACTACAACTTTGTAATATAGCTTGAAATCTGGAATTGTGATGCCTTCAGCTTTGGTTTTCTTTTTCAACATTACTTTGGCTATTCTGGGTCTTTTCTGGTTCCATACAAATTTAGGATTGTTTGTTCTAGCTCTGTGAAGAATGCCGGTGTTATTTTGATAGGTATTCCATTGAATGTGTATATTGATTTAGGTAGTATCGACATTTCCACAATATTCTTCCTATCCATGAGAATGGAATGTTTTCCCATTTATTTGTTTCTTCTTCAATTTCTTTCATAAGCTTTCTATAGTTTTCAGCATACAGATCTTTTATCTCTTTGGTTATGTTGATTCCTAGGAAACTTATGGTTTTTGGTGCAATTGTAAATGGAATTGATTCCTTAATTACTCTTTTTGCCACTTTATTACTGGTGTATAGAAATGCAACCGTTTTCTTTATGTTGATTTTATATCCTGCAACTTTGCCGACTTCATGTATTAGTTCTAGCAGTTTTTTTAATAACTAAATAATATCTTATGGTGCTTATGAACATTTTCAAAGCACCTTTCCCATACTGAGCATCATTTAAGTAGCAAAACAACCTTATTGATTTGTAGAATTAAGTAGTGATTGACAGTATTTTATTTTAAATTTTTTTTTTAATTTACATTCAAATTAGTTAGCATATAGTGCAACAATGATTTCAGGAGTAGATTCCTTAGTGCCCCTTACCCATTTAGCCCATCCCCCTTCCCACAACCCTTCCAGTAACCCACTGTTTGTTTTCCGTATTTATGAGTCTCTCATGTTTTGTCCCCCTCCCTGTTTTTATATTATTTTTGTTTCCCTTCCCTTACATTCATCTGTTTTGTCTCTTAAAGTCCTCATATAAGTGAAGTCATATGATATTTGTCTTTCTCTGACTGACTAATTTCGCTTAGCATAATACCCTCCAGTTCCATCTACATAGTTGCAAATGGCAAGATTTCATTCTTTTTGATTGCCGGGTAATACTCCATTGTATGTATATACCACATCTTCTTTATCCATTCATTCATCGATGGACATTTGGGCTCTTTCCATACTTTTGCTATTGTTGACAGTGCTGCTATAAAGATGGGGGTGCATGTGTCCCTTCGAAACAGCACGCCTGTATCCCTTGGATAAATACCTAGTAGTGCAATTGCTGGGTGTGGGGTAGTTCTATTTTTAGTTTTTTTAGGAACCTCTAAACTGTTTTCCAGAGTGGCTGCACCAGCTTGCATTCCCACCAACAATACAAAAGAGATCCTCTTTCTCCGCATCCTTGCCAACAACTTTTGTTGCCTGAGTTGTTAATGTTAGCCATCCTGACAGGTGTAAGGTGGTATCTCATTGTAGTTTTGATTTGTATTTCCCTGATGATGAGTGATGTGGAACATTTTTTCATGTGTTGGTTGGCCATCTGGATGGCTTCTTTGGAGAACTGTCTACTCATGTCTTTTTCCCATTTCTTCACTGGATTATTTGTGTTTTGGGTGTTGAGTGTGATAAGTTCTTTGTAGATTTTGGATACTAACCCTTTATGTGACATGTCGTTTGCAAATATTTTCTCCCATTCTGTCGGTTGCCTTTTAGTTTTGCTGATTGTTTCCTTCACTGTGCAGAAGCTTTTTATTTTGATGAGTTCCCAGTAGTTCATTTTTGCTTTTGTTTCCCCTGCCTCCAGAGATGTGTTGAGGAAGAAGTTGCTGCGACCAAGATCACAGAAGTTTTTGCCTGCTTTCTTCTCAAGGATTTTGATGGCTTCCTGTCTTACATTTAGGTCTTTTATCCATTTTGAGTTTATTTTTGTGTATGGTATAAGAAAGTGGTCCAGGTTCATTCTTCTGCACGTCGCTGTCCAATTTTCCCAGCACCACTTGCTGAAGAGACTGTCTTTATTCCATTGGATATTCTTTTCTGCTTTGTCAAAGATTAGTTGGCCATACATTTGTGGGTCCATTTCTAGGTTTTCTATTCTGTTCCATTGATCTGAGAGTCTGTTCTTGTGCCAGTACCATACTGTCTTGATGATTACAGCTTTGTAGTATAGCTTGAAGTCCGTGATTGTGATGCCTCCTGCTTTGGTTTTCTTTTTCAGTATGGCTTTGGCTATTCAGGGTCTTTTCTGGTTCAACACTAATTTTAGGATTATTTGTTCTAGCTCTGTGAAGAACGCTGGTGTTATTTTGATAGGGATTGCATTGAATATGTAGATTTTTTTGGGTAGTATCAAGATTTTAACAATATTTGTTCTTCCTATCCAGGAGCATGGAATATTTTTCCATTTTTTTGTGTGTCTTCTTCAATTTCTTTCATAAGCTTTCTATAGTTTTCAGTGTGTAGATTTTTCACCTTTTTGGTTAGATTGATACCTAGGCATTTTATAGTTTTTTGTGCAATTGTAAATTGGATTGATTCTTTGATTTCTCTTTCTGTTGCTTCATTGTTGGTGTATAGGAATGCAACCAATTTCTGTGCATTGATTTTATATCCTGCAACTTTGCTGAATTCGTGAATCAGTTCTAGCAATTTTTTGGTGGAGTCTTGGGTTTTCCGTGTATGTCATCTGTGAAGAGTGAAAGTTTGACTTCTCCTTTGGCAATTTTTATGCCTGTTATTTCTTTTTGTTGTTGGCTTGCTGAGGCTTGGATTTCCAGTGCTATCCTGAAAAATAGTGGTGAGAGTGGACATCCCTGTTGTGTTTCTGACCTTAGGGGGACAGCTTTCAGTTTTTCCCCATTGAGGATAATATTAGCTGTGGGCATTTCATATATGGCTTTTGTGATGCTTGGGAATATTCCTTCTATCCCTCCTTTCTTGAAAGTTTTTATCAAGAAAGGTGCTGTAATTTGTCACATGCTTTTTCTGCATCTGTTGAAAGGATCATGTAGTTCTCATCTCCCTATTTCTCTGCCATCTTAACTCTCTGTAAATTACTTGTTTTTAAAAAAGAGAGGAAACAATCATTTGACTATTCCATTAATATTTATGGAGCATGATGGAGAGAGACCTTAGGGAGTGTACATACCCTTGAGGAATTTGCAGTCTCGGTAGATAAATGAGATTCCAACCTATACCATATCTTCTTTATCTATTCAATTATTGATGGACCTTTGGACTATTTCCATAACTTGACTATTGTAAATAATGATCCAATAAACTTGGGTGACATATATCTTTTTGAATTATTGTTTTCATATTTTTTGAGTAAATACCCAATAGTGTAATTACTGGATCATACAGTAGTTCTATTTTTAATTTTTTGAAGAACCTCCATACTGTTTTCCACAGAGGTTGCATCAGTCTGTATTCCCACAAACAGTGCATGAGGCTTCCTTTTTCTTCATAAGTTCACCAACACTTGTTTTCTCTGTACTTGATTTTAGTCATTATGACAGGTGTAAGGTGATAACTCATTGTGATTTTATTTACATTTCCCTGGTGATTAGTAATGCTGAACATCTTTTTATATGTCTTTTGGCCATCTGTATGTCTTTGCAAAAATATCTGTTCATGTCTTCTGCACATGTTGTTATTATTATTATTAGTGTTGAATTGTATATATTTTTTAATATTTTGGATACTAATCCTTTATCAGATATACCATTTGCAAATATCTTCTCCCACTCAGTAGTTTTCCTTTTTGTTTAGCTGATGGTTTATTCTGCTGTTGTGAAGACTTTTTTCTTTTGATGTATTCCCATTTATTTTTACTTTTGTTTTTCATGGCTTAGGAGACATATGTAGAAATTATTGCTATTGCCAATGTCAGAGAAATTACTATCTGTGCTGTCTCCTAGATTTTTTGGTTTCAGGTCTCATATTAAGTCTTCAACCCATTTTGACTTTATTTTTGTGTATTGTGTAGGAAAGTGGTCCAGTGTCATGTTTTTTTTGCATATAGCTGTCTACTTTTCCCAACAAAATTTGTTAAAAAATACTGCCTTTTTATCATTGCATGTTCATGCCTCCTTTGTCATAGATTAATCAACCATATAAATCATGGGTTTATTTCTGGGATTTCTATTCTATACCATTCACTTGTCTATTTTTGTGCCAGTGTTATATACAGTTTTGATTACTACAGCTTTGTAGTGTATCTTGAAATCTGGGATTGTGATGCCTCCAGGTTTTTTTTTCTTCTTTTTCAGGATTGCTTTTGCTATTTGGGTCTTTTGTTTCATACAAATTTTAGGATTATTCTAGTTCTGTGAGAAATGCTGTTGGTATTTTGATAGACTACATTAAATCTGCAGATTGCTTTGGGTGTTATGGACATTTTAACAATATTCTCCCAATCAATGAGCGTGGAATATCTTTCCATTTGTTTGTATCGTCTTCAGTTTGTTTCATCAGTGTTTTATAATTTTCAGAGTACAGACCTTTCACCTCCCTGGTTAAGTTTATTCCTAGGTATTTTATTCTTTCTGGTGCATTTGTAAATGGAATTGTTTTCTTAATTTATCTTTCTGTTATTTCATTATTAATGTATAGAAATGTAACAAATTTCTGTATATTGATTTTTCTATCTTGCAACTTAATTCATTTATCAGTTCTAGTAGTTTTTGTGGAGTCTTTAAGGTTTTCTATATATAGTGTAATGTTATCATCTGCGAATAGTGAAAGTTTTTCCTCTTTCTTACCAATATGGATGCTTTTCATTTCTTTTTGTTGTCTGATTGCTGTGGCTAGGACTTCCAGTAATATGTTGAATAAAACTGGTAAGAATGTACATCCTTGTTCCTTATCTTAGGGGGAAAGCTCTCAGTTTTTTACTATGTGACATGATATTGGCTGTGGGTTTTTCATATATGGTCTTTATTATGTTGGTATATTCACTCTAAACCTACTCAGTTGAGGTTTTTTAATTATGAATGGGTGTTGTACTTTATCAAATGCTTTTTCTTCATCTATAGAAATGATTATATGGTTTTTATCCTTTCTCTTGTTATATGACATTTCACATTGATTTGTGAATACTAAATTATCCTTGCATCCCCAGGATAAATCCCACTTGATTGTAATGAATTATTTTTTAATGTATATTTGGATATGGTTTACTAATATTTTGTCAGGATTTTTGTATCTATGTTTATTAAGCCTACTATCCTGTAGTTTTCTTTCATTTCTTTTTCTTCTTCCTTTTTTTTTTTTTTTTTTTTTTTTTTGAGTGTTTTTATCTGGTTTCAGTATCAGCTTTGTAAGAATTTGGAAGCTTTCATTTATCTTCTATTTTTTAAAATAGTTTGAAAAGAATAAGTATTAACTGTTTTTAAATGGTTGGGAGAATTCACCTGTAAGCTATCTGGTTCCAGGTTTTTGTTTGTTGGGAGGTTTTTGTTTTTTGTTTTTTGTTTTTGTTTTTGTTTTCTATTCAATTTTATTCCTGGTGATTGGTCTGTTAAGATTTTCTATTTCTTCCTGATTCAATTTTAGGAGGTTATGTGTTTCTAAGAACTTATCTATTTGTTCTAGGTTGTTTAATTTTTTGGAATATAGTTTTTTCATAACATTCTTTTATAATCCTTTGTATTTCTATAGTGTTGGTTATTTCTCCTCTTTTATTTCTGATTTTGTTTGAGTCCTCTTTCTCTCTGAATTTGGCTAAAGGTTATCAATTTTGGTGATCTTTTCAAAGACCTGCTCCTAGCTTCATTGATCTATTGTTTTGTTTCAGTTTCTATTTTGCTTGTTTCTGCTGTAATCTTTATTATTTCCTTCTTTGTACTGGTTTTGGTTTTTGTTTGTTCTCCTTTTTCTAGTTTTCGCTTGTCTCTGTATTTTTTTTTATTTACTCTTTGATTTCTTGGTTGATTGGTTAGTAGCATGTTAGTCTCCATGTATTTGTGTTCTTTCCAGATTTTTTCTTGTGGTTAATTTCTAGTTTTATAGAGTTGTAGCCAGAAATGATGCATGGAATGACTTCAGTCTTTTGTCAAGACTTGTTTATGTGGCCTAATGTGATCTATTCTGAAAAATGTTTCATGTGCACTTGGAAAGAATGTATAATCTTCAGTTTTAGGATAGAATGTTTTGAATATATCTGTTAGATCCATCCGGTCTAACGTGTCATTCAAAGTCATTGTTTCTGTATTGATTTTCTGTTTGGATGATCTGTCCATTGATGCAGTAGGGTTTAACACTTTGTGGACTTAAAGTCCACTACTATTACTGTATTATTATCAGTTAGCTCCTTTATGTTTGTCACTAACTTTTATTTATTTGGATTCTTTCATGTTGGGTGCATAAATATTTACAATTGTTATATCTTCTTATTGATTTGTTCCCTTTATAATGAATGTCCTGTCTCTTGTTACAGTCTTTGTTTCAAAGTTTATTTTGTCTGTTATACATATTGCTACCCTGGCTTTCTTTTCACATCCATTTGCATAATAAATGCTCTTCCGTCCCTTCATTGTCAATCTGCATGTGTCTTTAGGTCTGAAATGAGTCTCTTGTAAATAGCATATAGCTTGGTCTTGCTTTTTTTTTTTTTTAATCTATTCTGTTCCCCTGTCTTTTCATTGGAGCATTTAGTCCATTTACATTCAAAGTGATTATTGATAAGTAAGTATTGCCACTTCGCTTTATGGTTGTTTTTGTAGCTCTCTATTCATTTCTTCTCTTGCTGTATTCTCTCATGGTTGGCTAGGTTTCTTTAGTGATATACATAGATTTCTTTTTTTTTTTTTTTGCATCTCTATTACTGGTTTTTTGATTTGTGGTTACCATTAATTTTTAATATAAGATCTTATGCAGATAGCTGTCTGTATAAAGTTGATGATTTCTTAAGTTTGAACCCATTCTAAAAGCAGAATTTCCTCCCCATGTTTTAGGTATATTGTGTCATTCCATATATCCTTTTTATTTTGTGGGGACCTTGACCAATATTTATAAATATACTTAATTTTACTGCTTTTGTGTTTTCTACTTTTTTACTCATTCCTATGGTCTTTTCTTTCCACTAAGAGTCTCCTTTAAAGATTTCTCATAAGGCTGTGTTAGTGGTGATGGAATTCTTTAACTTTGGGAAACTCTCTATCTTTTGCTCTATTCTGATTGATAGCCTTGCTGAATAGAGTATTCCTGGCTGCAGACTTTTTCTTTTTAGTGTTTTGAATACAGCATGCCATTCCCTTCTGGCCTGCAAACTTTCTGCTGAAAACTCAGCTTATAGCTTTATGGAGTTTCTCTTGGATGTAACTATCTTCTTTTCTCTTGCTGCTTTTAAAATTCTGTCTTTATCACTACTTTTTGCTATTTTCATTGCTATGTATCTTGGTGTGGATTTTGTTGATTTTATTAGGGACTGTCTGTACCTCCTGAGTCTGGATTTGTTTCCTTTCCTGGATTTAGGAAATTTTCAGCTATTATTTCTTCAAATACATTTTCTGCCCCCTTTTCTCTCTCTTCTCTTTCTGGGATCCTTATCATGTGAATGTTTTGGTTTATTAGTTGGTAAGTAACTTTTATTTATCCTCATTGATTATTTTTTCTTTCTCCTGTTCGGCTTGTTTTCTATTACTTTGCTCTGTAGGTCAAAGATCCATTGTTCTGCTTTCTGTACTCTACTATTTCTTCCATATAGTGTATTTTTAATTTCAGTTATTGAGTTCTTCAACTATGATTGGTTCATTTTTGTTTTCTATCTCTTTTTTTTGAGGGTCTCACTGAGGTTCTCCACTCTTTTTCTTAAATCCAGTGAGACTCTTCATTACAATTGCTTTAAATTCTCTATCATGTATATTATTTCTGTTTTGTTTTGGCTCCTTTGCTGTGATGTCCTGTTCTATCATTTGGAACTTATTACTCGGTCTCGTCATTTTGTCTAACTCTCTGTGAATGTTTCTATGTGTTAAGAAAGTCAGCTATGTCTTCTCCTCTTGAGAGTAGTGGCCTTATGAAGAAGAGGTCCTGGAGTGCCCTGCAGTGCAATGTCCCCTGTCACCAGAACCTGGCATTTCAGAGGTGTCTCCTATGTCTGTTGCATACACCCTACTTTAGTGGCTGAGCTATATTTGCCTTCAGTTATTTGCAATGTTTTTTGCCTGTTATTGTCAGGGTTTGGTTCCTATTTTGTTACTAGGCCAGTATGGGGCCACTTTGGGCTCTGGTTAGGTCAGACCAGGCATTTGCCAGAGTTTCAGTCACACTGAACTCTGCAAGGTTCTCTCCCTGTATACCCCCCTCTCTCTGAGAAGCTTTTGTTGGGCGGGACCTACAGTCAGATCAGATGTCTGACCCCAGCCCACTGTTGTGGGTAGTTATCTTCCCCTTCTTTCCAAGGCAGGAGTCACTTTGGAGTGGTGCTGGCCCCTATTAGGTCTGCTTGCACACTGCCAGCACTTGTGGTGCTGATTTGGATGGACTCCTGCTTAAGGGCATGTTGGAGGAGGAGGGTCTGCAGAAGAGTTGTACTGTTGGAAAGCTAGGGGGAGTGTTTGCACTCAACTGATTCTTGTATGTGTCCATGTATCTAGGTTGAGTTGCAGGGGCAGGAAATGGTGCCTGCCAGCTCTTTTAATTTTGGGGGAAGTCTCCTAAAGATCCCTGCCCCTCCAGTACATGTTCTGAGATTAGTAAATAAATTTCCTTCCCATATACCTGGAGAATTTTTCAAATTGCTGCTTCTATTCTGTATCTCAGTGAGGCTGTTTGTTGTACTATCTTTAAGTGTAGAGACTCAGTTTCTTATGACATTCCAGCTCTCCCAGAACTGAGCCCACTGATTTTTAAAGTTCCATGTGTTAATCCCCGCTGATTGTAAACATTTACAAAGCTAAATCCCTCTGTTTTTCAAAGCCAAATGTTATGGGTATTTGTCATCCCAGTGTGGGAACTCTGTACTTGGGTTGCCTGATATGTCTGCTCTTCTCCCATCTCAATGCCTTCAGTGTAACCTACCTCCCACTTACAGTCTCACAAGTCAGTTTGGTTCCTAAGTCTCTTGTCTTTTCCACAGTTTTCAATGTGGCCTCTTCTCTACATTTAGCTCTGGAGGGTCTATTCTGCCTGTCTTTGTGTCATTTTCTGGGCTATTTGCACTGATGTGGATGACGTGTAGATTTGTATATCCATGGGATGAAATGAGCTTAGGATTCTCCTACTTTGCCATCTTCCCCAGAAGTCTACTTCCTAAAAATTTTGAACTGTATTGTTTTCATTTTTCTTTGTCTTCATGTATTCTTTAATTTCCTCTTGACTCATTGGTTTATTTGTAACATTACTTATACTTCATTGAAATGAAATTTCAATTTCATTCTAGTTTCATACCACTGTAGTCAGAAAAGTTACCTGATACAATTTCAGTCTTAAATTTATTGAGGTTTGTTTGTGGCCTAACATGTGATCTATCCTAGAGAATGTTCCTCACGCACTTAAAAAGAATGTAAATTCTGCTCTTTTGGGGCAGAATGTATATGCGTTTTTCAAAGCCATTGTTTCCTTATTGATTTTCTATATGGCTGCTCTATCCATTGATGTAAGTGAGTTGTAAAAGTCCCCTATTATTGTAGTATTATTGGCAATTTCCCCCTTTATATATGTTAAATTTTGCTTTATATATTTAGATGTTCCTATATTGGGTGCATAAGTGTTTACATTGTTATATCCTTTTGTTGGATTGATCTCTTTATCATATGTAATAACCTTTTTTAATCTCTTGTTACAGTCTTTGTTTTATTCTATTTTTTTCTGATAATGAGCACTGCTACCCCAGGTTTTTTTTTTTTTCTTTTTATCACTTTCGTTTGCATGGAATATCTGTTTCCCATTTCTTCACTTTCCGTTTGCATGTGTTTATAGGTCTGAAGTGTCTGTTGTAGGCAGCATATAGACAAGTCATTTTTTTACACTAAGTTACTCTTTTGATTGTAGTTTTTAGTCCATTTACATTTAAAGTAATTATTGTTAGATGTGTACTTTTGCAATTTTGTTAATTTTTTGGTGTTTTGTAGTTCTTTGTCCTTTCTTTTTCTGCTCTCTTCCCTTTTGGTTCGGTGGCTTTCTTTAGTGTTTTATTTGGGTTACTTTCTTTTTATTTATTTATTTTTTGGTGTGTGTACCATTATAGATTTTTAGTTTGTGGTTACCATGGGGTTCATATATAACATTAAATTTTTATGTTTGTTTATTTTTGAGACAGAAACAGCATGAATGGGGAAGGGAAGAGAGAGAGAGGGAGACACAGAATCTGAAGCAGGCTCTAGGCTCTGAGCTGTCAGCACAGAGCCCAACACACAGCTTGTGAACACAAACTGTGAGATCATGACCTGAGCCAAAGTCAGACCCTTAACCAACTGACCCACCCAGGCGCCCCTATAACATTCTATATACATGCTTGTATTTCTTAGGTTGATGGTCGCTTAAGTTAAAACATATAAAGGCACTAAAGTTTTACTCCCTCCTCCATGTTTTATGTATATGATGTGGTATATTATATCTTTGTATTTTGTGTGTCCCTTGACTAATTTTTGGAGATATAATTGATTTTACTATTTTTGTGTTCTAACCTCCTTACTAGCTTTGTAATTGATTGGCCTACTAGTATTATTATATGTTTATTTCTATAAGTAACATTATTTCTTTCATAATTTTCTTCTAGTTATGGACTTTTATTTCCATTTAAAGAGTTCCCTTTAACATTTTTTGTAAGACTGGTTTAGTAGTAATAAACTCCTTTAACTTTGGGAAACTTTTCATCTCTCCTTTAATTCTGATAACATTGCCTGGCAGAGTGGAGTTGGTTGTAATTTTTTGTTTTTTTTTTTTGTTTTTTGTTTTAGCACTTTGAATATACCATCCCACTCCCTTCTGGCTTGTAGTTTCTTCTAAAACATTACCTGTTAGTGTATGGTGTTTCCCTCGTATGTAACTGTTTTTCTCCTGTTGCATTTATGATTCTCTATCTTTAATTTTTGCCATTTTAATTACTATTACTCTTACTTACTATTTAATTACTCTTTATTTACTCTTTAATTACTATTACCCTTACTTACTTACTATTACTCTTGGTGTGGACTCCTAGGATTCATTTTTTGGCGGTTCTCTGTGATTCCTGGACGTGGGTATCTGGGTTTTTTTCCCCTAGGTTAGGGAAATTTTCAGCTATTTCTTAAAATAAGTCTTCTACCTCCTTGCCTCTCTCTGTTTCTGGAACCTCTATAATGCAAATGTTATTATACTTGATGATGTCAGAGGTCCCTTAACCTATCCTTGTTTTTTGTTATTATTTCTTCTTTTTGCTATTTAGTTTGGGTGATGTTCACTACCCTGTGCTTCAGATCACTGTTCTGTTCTCCTGCACCCTCTAATTTTCTGTTTATTCCCTCTAGTGTATCTTTCATTTCAGTTATTCTTCAGCTCTGATTCGTTATTTTCTATAATCTTTGTTGAATTTCTTCTTGAATTTATCCATTCTTCTCTCAAGTCCAGTAATAGCTTTATGACCATTACTTTGAACTCTTTATCAGGCATATTTCTTTGTTTCACTTAGCCCCTTTTTTGTGATTTTTGTCTTGTTCTCCTTGGGACATATGCCTGTGTCTCCTTTCTCTAACTCTTCATGTTTTCTTCTATGTGTTAGGTCGGTAAGTTGTGTCACGTGGTCTTGAAAATAGTAGCTTTGTGTGGAAAGGTCCTGTGCTGTCCTGTAGCACAATCCCGCCCTTGCCACCAGAACCATGTGCTCCAGGGATGTCCCCTATGTGTGCCTGCATGTGCCTTCTTGTTGAAGATGAGCCACAACTGCTATGGGTACCATAGTGGGCAAGGCTTGCTCTCTCTCTGCCTGGCTGTGAGGCCCTGTTGTAGCTATTCTGGGTATACTGGTGGGCAGGGTTTACTCTCTGAATTGCTGTTTTAGGGGCCTGGCTGTTGCCACTATGGGCTTCCTTGTGGGTAGGGCTGGCAGTCCGCCTGGATGTCTACAATGAGCCACTGTGACTGCTACAGGTGCAATGGTGGGCCATGTCTCTTCTCTTCCTAGGGAAGGATTCACTTTGGAGGGGCTCTGGTTCTGGGTGGGGCTGCCCTCTGGATATGGTGGTGTGGAAGCCACTTTGGGGAGATACCTGCCAGAGCAGGTGCATTGGACGTGACAGATCCACAGGGGAATGGTGGGGCAGGGAACTTGGTGCTGTCAAGGTAGGTGGAGAGTATCAGAACTGACTCCTAAAGACTTATAGCTATCTAGCATGGGAAGAGCAAGAAAAATGGCAATCACTGGCACTTTTGTTCCCAGAAAAAGCTCTTGCAAATCCATGTCCTGCTGGCACATGTCCTAAAATTAGTCAATAAATCTCCTTCATGTATGCATCATTTGTTTTCAAACTACTGATTCTGTGCTGTGTCTCAAGCCAAATTACTTAGTATGCTGGCTCTTTAAGGATAGGACTCAGTTTCCTATAGCCTTCTAGCTCTTAAGAGTTAAGTACCATTGATTTTAAAGCCAGGAATTATGGGGGCTTGCCTTCCCAGTGCAATGTCCCCAGACCTATAGTTGCCCAGTGTATTTTCTGATCCCTTCACTCCTCCATGCTAATGACATCTCTCTCATTTGTGTGTAGACATGATGGGTGTTTGGTTCTTAATTTGTCTCTGCCCACCCTGCCCTTTTTGTTGTGGCTGTCTATGATTAGCTATAGAAGATCTGTTCTTCTAGTCTTCAGGTTGTTTTCTGAGTGAGAAGCAATACATGTAATTGTTGCTTTGGTGTGTCTATCAGAGGAGGTGATCTCAGGATCTTCCTACTTTACCTTCTTTCTTATAATCCACTTTGTCTTTTTTTATTGTAATTTAGTTACATTTAACTTTACAATGATTTCAGATGTGCAACATAATGATTTAATATTTGCACATATTGCGGATGATCATTACAGTAAGTGTAGTTAACATCCATCACCACATATAATTATAAATTTTTTGTTGAGAATTCTCTTTGATAATTTTAAGATCTACTCTGAGACATTTCCAAATATACAATACAGTATTATTAACTATAGTCACCATGCTATACATAACATCCCCAGGACTTATTTATCATATAATAAGGAGTTTGTTACCTTTTGACAACCTTTACCCATTTTATCTACTCCCTATTCCCCACCTCTGGAAACCATCACTCTGTTTCTATGACTTCTATCTATGATTTGGGGGGGGGGTTATGGGGGGGTACTTTTTTTGTATCCATATATAAATGAGATGATACAGTATTTGTCTCACTCTGACAGAATTATTTCACTTAGCATAATATCTTCAAGGTCCATTCGTGTCACAAATAGCAAAATTTTCTCTTTTTGTTCTGGCTGGATAATATTCTATTGTGTGTGTGTGTATAATTTTATGTATTATATATAATATAACATATATGCCTATGTATATAATATAATATATGCAGATAATGTGGAATATATCTAATATGTTATTATATATGTTATTATTAGATATATATTTTATACATATTCCACATTATCTTTATCCACCTATCAGTAACCCTTAGGTTGTTTCCATGTCTTGGCGGTTGTAAAAAGTGCTGTAATGAAAATAAGGGTGCACATGTGTTACAGTTAGTGTTTTTGCTTCCTTTGAGTAAATATCTAGTAGTAGAACTGCTGTATCATATAGTAGCTCTATTTTTTTTTTTTTTTGAGGAACTTCCATATTGTTTTCCATAGTGGTTGCACTATTTTACATTTTCACCAGGAGTGCATAAGTGTTTATTTTTGTTTATTTTTTAAGTTTGTTTACTTTAGTAATCTCTACACCCAGTGTGGGGGTCAAACCCATGACCCAGAGATCAAGAGTCACATGCTCTTCCAATTAAGCCAGCCAGGTGCCCCAAGTGTTTCCTTTTCTCAATATCCCTGCCAACACTTCTCATTACTTATCTTTTTGATAATAGCCATTCTAACAATATGAGGGGATATCTGGTGATTCTGACTTGCATTTCCCTAAAGATTAGTGAAGTTGAGCACCTTTCATTGCAGCACCTTTCATTGACTGTTGGCTATCTGTGTCTTATTTGGAAACATTTTTATTCAGATATTTTACCCATTTTTAACTAGTTTGTGTTTTGCCATTGAGTTGGAGGAGTTCTTTTTCTATTTTAGATATTAACCCCTAATTAGATATAAAATTTGCAAATGTTTTCCCCCCTGCCAGAGGTTGCCTTTCATTTTGTTAATGGTTTCTCCTCTACTGTGTAGGAGCTTTGAAGTTTGATGTGATCACACCTGTTTATTTTAGCTTTTGTGTTTTGTGTTTTTGGTATCAAATAAAAAAAATTACCAAGACTGGTGTCAAGGAGATTACTGCCCATTATCTTCTAAAAATTATATGGTTTCAGGACTTACATTCAACTCTTTATTTTGAAGTTTTTTTATGTATCTGGTATAAGATAGTGGTTCAGTTTAATTTTTTTGCATGTAACTGTCCCGTTTCCCCAACACCATTTGACCTTTTCCAATTGTATAGTGTTGATTCCATTGTTGTAAATTAATTGACTATATATTTGTGGGTTTATTTATGGGTTCTCTATTCTGTTCCATTGACCTATGTGTTTATTTTTAAATTTTTTCCTATCTCTAGTTTTATGCCAATACCATCGTTTTGATTACTATACCTTTGTTATATAGTATGAAATCAGGAAGTATGATGCCTCCAGCTTTTCTCTTCTTTTTCAGGATGGCTTTGGCTATTCAACGTCTTTTGTGGTTATATAAAAATTTAGAATTGTATCCTTTCCCTCTGTGAAAACTTCCATTGGAATTTTGATAGAGATTGCACTGAACCTGAAATTCACTTTGGGTAGTATAGACATTTTTACAATACTAATTCTTTCAATAAATGACCATGGAATATCTTTCCACTTGTGTCTTATTCAATTTTTTTTTTATCAATGTCTTTTAGTTTTCAGGGTACAGGATTTTCATTTCCTTGGTGAAATTTTCACTTTCTTGAAGATTTTACTCTTTTTGATGCAATTGTAAATGGGATTATTTTCTTAATTTCTATTTTTGTCAGTTAATTTTTAGTGTATAGAAACACAACAGATTTTTGTATCCTACAATTTTACTGAATTTCTTTATTAGGTGTAACAGTTTTCTGGTGGAGTCTTTATGGATTCTATACATAATATAATGTCATCTGCAAACAGTAACAGTTCTACTTATTATTTTCTAATTATATGCTTTTTATTTCTTGCCTAACTTCTCTGTGAGAACTTCCAATGCTATGTTGAATAGAAGTAGTAAGAGTAAGCATTTCTATCTTATTCTTGATTTTAGAGAAAAAGCTTTTAGCTTTTTACCATTGAATATGATGTTAGTTGTGGGCTTGTCATAATATGACCTTTTTAATGTTGAGGTGTATTCCCTCTACACACACTTTATCATAAATGGACATTGAATTTTGTCAAATGTTTTTTCTGCATCTATTTTAGATGATCATGAGTTTTATCCTTCATTTTGTTAATGTGGTATATAAATGATTTATTCTCAGATATTGAACCATCCTTATATCCCTGGAATAAATCCCACTTCATCATGGTTCATAATCCCTTTTGTATTGAAATCAGTTAGGTATTATTTTGTTGAGGAATTTTGTATCTATGTTTACTAGGGACGCTGGCCTATAATTTTCTTTTGGTGTACTTTTCTGTGGTTGGTATCAGGGTACTTCTGGTTTTATTAAGTGAGTTTGGAAGTGTTCCCTCCTTTTTACTGGGGTTTTTTTTGGGGGGGGGGAAGCTTGAGGATTAATATTCTTATTTAAATATTTGTAGAAGTTACCAGTGAAACCTTCTGGTCCTAGACTTATGTTTCTTAGGAGAATGTTGAATACTGATTCAATCTCCTTACTCATAATTAGTATGTTCCAATTTTCAATTTCTTCAAAATTTGGTATGTAGATTGATGTTTCTAGAAATGTATCCATTTCTTCTAGATTGCCAAATACTTTGATGTATAATTGTTCTAGTAATCTGTTATGATCCTTTGTATTTCTGTCATATTAGTTGTAATGTCTTCTCTTTCATCTGTTTTTTATTTGAGTCTTCTCTAGTTTTTGGTGAGTCTTGCTAATGATTTATCTATTTTGTTTATCTTAAAAAAAATATCTGTTTCATTTTTTTCTACTATATTTTTACTCTTTATTTATTTCTGCTTTAGTCTTTATTGTTTCCTTCCTTGTAATAAACTTGGGCTTCATTTGTTCCTTCAGGTACAAAGTTAGGTTATTTATTGAAATCATTCTTGTTTCTTAATGTAGACATTTATCACTATGAGTTTCCATCTTACAACTTCTTCAGCTGAATCCCATAAGTTTTTGTATGTTATATTTCCATTAAAATTTGTTTTAATGTTTATTCATTTTTGAGAGAGAAGGGGAAGGGGTAGAGAGAGAGGGAGACACAGAATCCGAAGCAGGCTCCAGGCTGTCAGCACAGAGCCCGACATGGGGCTCAAACCTACGAACCATGAGATCATGCCCTGAGCTGAAGTCAGATGCTTAACCAACTGAGCCACCCAGGAGCCCTGTTATATTTCCATTTTCATTTGCCTTAAGACACTTTTTTAACTTTCCTTTTGATTTCTTTTTTGAAGCATCGGTTGTTCAGTATGCTTTTGTCTTTTAACCTTTATTCTATGATTAAATAGTTAGTTCATCACCATATTACAGTATTTGTGTATTCTGAATTTGAGTCTATGTTTACCTTGACCAGTGTGTTTTATATATTTTCACTTACTAATTAACATCTTTTTGTTTTGGCTTGAAGAATTTTTTCAACATGTCTTTTAAAGCAGGTTTACTGGGCGATTTTCTTCAGTTTTTATTAGGGAAATCTTTATTTTGCCTTTGATTCTGAAGAATAACTGCTAATAGGCTTATTGGGGTTCCCTTACAGGTGAGATTTTTTCTTTTGATCTTTTCAAAATTCTGTCTTTGTCTTTTAGACAATTATGTTTCTTCAAGAAGAATATTTTAAATTGAAAGTTTTAAGTGATTTATTAGTTTTTTTGAAATTGTATGTCCAATCTCTCCCTGTGTTTGGAAATTATCAGCCATTGTTTCCTTAAATAAGCTTTCTATTCCTTCCTCCTCATCTTTTACTTCTTGAACTCCAGTACTACATACATTTCTTCTTTTGATGGGGGGTCCTATAACTCCCATAGGCTTTCTTCTTTTTTATACTTTCTATTTGCTCTCCTACTTGTATAATTTCAATTAATCTGTTTTCTACTTCTCTAATTCTCTCTTGTTGTTGTACAAGTCTGATGCTACAACTCTTTATTAAATTTTTTATTTAGCCGTTGTATTCTTCAACTCCAAAATATCTTTTGGTGCTCTTTTTTTTTTTTTTATGTTTTCTATATCTTTGTTGAGCTTCTCATTTTGTTCTTGTAATGTTTTCCTAGTATTGTTAAATTGTTTGTCTGTGTTCCCTTATACTCTTGGAGCATCTGTAGGAAAATTATTTTGAAATCTTAGGCAAATCCTGTATCTCCTTTTCTTTGGGGCCAGTTCCTGGAAGTTTGCTGTATTCTTTTGGTGGAGACATGTTTACCTGATTCTTCATGATTTTTGTGGCCTTGTTAAATGTCTGCACATTTGAGGAAACAGCCACTTCTTCCAGAATTTATGGGCTGATTTTGGTAAAATAAGCCTTCTACCTGAAGATGAGAGCACATTGACTTGTCCTCTGGCCCTGGATCCAGTGGTGCAGGATGCCAAGGGTGGGGAGACGTGACAGCATTGAGTCAGAGCAGAGTGTAATTTCTCTTAAGCTCGGGCCACTGAGACCACAATATCAACAATTTGTGTGGTCCTTGGTGAGCACTATGGGGGGACTCCAGTGGATGCATGGGTTATTAGGCTCCTATGTGACATCTCTAGGACTTGTTGCTAGGAACTAGGGCACGCAGCATTGGTGGCTGGAACCGGTGATGTGCACATGCTCATTTACAGTAGCCAGATACAGGCACTTATATGTTGGCAAAGGTCACTTGCCGGTATACTTATAGTCATGGGGGCAAGGGCATGTAGCACGTGCCAGGGCCCACTATGAGCTCACTGGTGTCTGCAGAGGACCTGAGTGTTAGTATGTTCTCCTATGGCTTCATACTCTATCCTCAGGTATGGAATTTGCAGTGGAGGCCAGTGATGGGGTTTAGGCTGGGGGGCATGCAGATCCACAGCTATAAGGACTAGGTACAGTTATACACAGTGGTGCCAGCTAGTGACAGAAGGCAAGATCTGGTCTGGACCTGAAAGCAGTTATAGGATTCCTAGGTATAGATGTGCTCTCCTGTGACTGCACACTCTTCCCTCCGGACATATGCAGTGTTGTAAGGACCAACAATGGGGATCAAGCGAGTATGCTTGAGTGAAGTTGGAGTGGCTATACACAGTTGGGTGTCATGCTGCTGGCCATTGACAGCAGGATCTGATTCACATCTATAAGCAGCTGCAGGGGCTCCTGGATATCAGTATATTTGCTCATGGATAGACACTCTACCCTCCATGTATGTGTGCTACAGTGGAGGCCAGTGGTGAGCATCAGGCTGGTGGCATGCAGGTACACAGCTGCAGCAGCTAGCCCAAGCGTGGACACACTGGTGGGGATCAGCCAAGGGTGCCTAAGCTGGTTTCTTGCACTAGTGGTTGGTTGGAGGAAGCATAAGGGGTGGGAATGGGGGGAGCAAGAGGGACAGAGGCGTGGCTAGTATTAGCAAATGTGGTGTTTGTCAAGATCCACATTCCAGCTGGTGACTTTGTTGGTGGTAGAAGCTACTGAGTTTGACTGCAGAGCAGGTTTTTGTGAACTGCAATCATGTTCACTATGGATTTGCTAATAATAGGGTCTGCTTTTCTTCCTTGTTCTGGCTGGCTCTCTTTGCTGATCTGAGTAGGGTGAAACAGAAGCTGGACCTTCATGGGGTGCCAGGAGAGACCAAAGAAATTGGCTGCTCACCCCAATCTCCTTTCCTGGCAAAGAAACTCCTAGTGGCTGGGAAATTTCTTAGTGCTGAGCAATGCCAGCTTGAGTGGTGGGATGATGCAGGTGAAATGAACTTGTGTTCCTTCTGTGATTATACTGATTTTTTGCTTTGTTGTTTTTGTTCCATAGTGTTGCTAAAACTAAGTTGTCTGGAGCTGTTTTTGCTCATTGGTAGTTGTCTAATGGTCATCTTTGGGGGAGGAACAGGAAAGTTAGGATTTCCCATATCACCATTTTGTTCTGAAATATATCAATATATTATTGGTTTTGGATGCTATTGTAAATGGAATTGTTTTCTTTGTTTTTCAGATTGTTTTACATTTAGAAATGCAACTGACTTTTGATTTTGTTGATTTTGTATCTTGCAACCTTACTGAATTCATTTATTAGTTCTAAAAGACTTTTTGATGCATTTTTAGGGTTTTCTATATATAATATCATCATCTGCAAATAGATATAACTTTACTTCTTTATTTTCCAATTTAGATCCTTTTTATTTCTTGCCTAATTGCTCTTCATAGGACTTTCAGTTATATGTAGAATAGGTGTGGTGAGATTGGTCACCATCACCTTATTCCTGATCTTAGAGGCAAGGTTTTCAAACTTTCACCATTGAGTGTGATGTTAGCTGTGGGTTTATCATCCATGACCTTTACCCAGTGACAGAACTCTTTCAGAGTCTACAGTCTGACCCAGTATTATGGGCTTACCTCTAGCGCCTCCCAGACCATGGCTGACAGAGGCTGGAGCTGTTTCATGAGCTACTTCAGGGTCCAGAGCTGAGAATGAGATTTGTATGTTTATTACCCAATGTTTTAATAGGCATTATTCCTCCTGGATCCCTTGGAATATGGTGCTAGTGACAGGACCACACCAAACAGGATTATAGCCAAGTCCTCAGGGGTATGGAGTTGTTTCTCTTTCTGTAGCTGGGACCATAGTTGATGAGTCAGCCACCTGAGTGCATGCCTGCTTTCTCAAAATGACTCCTTGATTTTGTACTGTACTAGGGTTTCAGAATCTCCTACTTGGATTCCAAAGCTCAAAGGAAAACACTTTTCCTATGGATAGGTGTTAAATTGTTGTTGGTGAGGAAAACATGCAGTGGACATGTTATTTGGCCATTCTGGTGACTTCACTCATACTGATGAGTCAAAAATTTTTAGCACTCTTTTAGGTAAGAAAGTGGAAAGGTTAAATAAGTTGTTCAAGATCCCACAGCTAGTTAATAATGGGAGGAAGCATCAATCATTGTATCTCTGAAATGAAAACCTCTATTTTTATCATGCAGCCTCCCAGCTTCCTATCAAAATTACAGTGTATCCTCTTCCAGTGATGATAGCACAGAGACTTTAAATGGGTTTTCTTTCCTCAAGCTGTATTCTCAAAGCCAACCTTCTAACACGAAAATAAAATATTATCAAATAAAATAGCATGGTTTGATTTTCTTAGGAAAGGCAGCATCTTTTCAGAGAAGAGCTTCTTCTTGGTTAAGTCATGTAATAAGCCTTGTTTGTCATGCCCTTAAGAGGAGGCCATGGGAGGGTGAGAGTAAAAAGGAGCTGCAACTGCTCGGGATCATTTTGTGGACAAGTTTCTCTTCACAGGGTTATAGAAATCTTTATATATTACTACTATTTTTTTTTAAGTTTTATTCACTTTGAGAGAGTGTGTGTGCAAATGGTGGAAGGGCAGAGAGAAAGGGAGAGAGAGAGAATCACAAGCAGGCTCTAAGCTGCCAACGGAGAACCCAATGTGGGGCTTGAACTCATGAATGGTGAGATCATGACTGAACTGAAGTTAGATGCTTAACTGACTGAACCACCCAGGTGCCCTATCTTTGTATATTACCACTCATAATTAGCATGCCCTGTAGTAAGGCAGTTTCATCTTACTGTTGTTTATGCTCTCTTTTGAGGTGTCCATGCTTGGGAGGTTGGAGGTATGTCTGTGATCATGAGAGTGTGGAAGAAAAGAAAAGACAGCTGGACACCCACTTAAGGATTACCACAAGAGGCCAGAAGCAGATTGAGAAGGCCATAGAAGCAGGCAGTGACATATTACAAATCCCACTAGGCTTGCACCTGACTCCACAAGTTTTCAAAATAGGAACCAGATTCTCTGGGAAATGTTTTGCAAGTTATTGGGTCCCACAGTCCTGGTCGGGAGTAAGAGGAGATTGAGTGGATTCCAGGAAAAGGATTCTAGCATAGGACAACAATATATTGCTGCAATTGGCGGAGAATTTATTCTGTGAAAATCAAGAGATCATCTTTCTTAAGAAAGACAAAAAAGAGGATCCTAAGACCCAAAATAGATATGCTTATGAGAAGGCATCCCTGAGGGGCTTATGTTTTCCTTGGATTGTGAGAATCAATCTTAGTTAAGATCAAATATTAAGTTGTTTCCTCCTCTATTGTAATTTCCTCTAGTTATTGTCCAGTAGTTGCCTGGTAAAGTCTATTTTCTGTGCCACCCTGTGTTGGTCAGTGGTGCCTTGAAAATTAATGGAGGGGCACTGTGCCTGTTTAAGTAAAGAGTAGTGTACCCTCCCCGTACTATCCTCACAGGGCCCACCAGGCACCCAAAATAGCACATTGAAATGTTTTAGACAGGAAGAAGCTATACAATGAGCACACGCCTGAAAATGGTAGGAGCAAGTGACTCCAGAGAAGCAACCTACATCATGTTCTCACACAGGTATGTGCTAGAAGCAAATGTTCTTCCCCCCAAATAACTCAGGAGAGATGATTCTGGAAAAGTCACCTGGAAAGAAGAGAGAAGGGGTGGGAGGAGGTGTCTGGAGAGAGGCTAATTAGACATAATCCATACAAGATAGACATTTGGGTCATAATAGATGCTTACTGTATGAGATTATTTATTCTTTCCCACATGGCTTTGTTTGTATTTAGAATCCATAGAATATTTGAGTTCCCACCTACAGTTTATAGGCTTGTCTCTCCAGAGTTTCAAGGAGAAAATTATTATGCCTTTTTCCTTACTGCAAAACACTGAGCAGTATAGTGATTAAGTATATAACCTCTGGTGTTAGATTGCTGGTGTTATTTCCAGGTTCTTAATTTAATTGCTGTGTTGCTTTAGGCACTTTACTTGGTCTCCCAAAACCCCAATTTTCTCATCTATAAATAGAGATAGTAATGGTACCTACCCTGTAACATTTGGAATGATTAAATGAGAGAATTAATGTAATTTGTAAAGTTGTTGGCACACAAGAAGTGCTCAGAAAATTTTATCTCTAACTGTAATAATCATTATTTCTAAAGTGCTAGGAATCTACCTCTCCTTGCACAGGACAGTGAGGGAAACTGTAAGAAAAGATTATAAGATCTGTGATGTCTGACATGTTTTTGATGCTATATTAGAAGGAGCCCCAGGCTTTCACTCAGTGGTTCTTAACCTTGACTGCACATTAGAATCTTCTGAGGAGAGACTAGAGACCCTGATGCTAGACTACCCCCAGACCAATTAAATCAGAATATCTAGGGATGGCATCATTGTTTGCAAAGGTCTCCAGCTGATTCTAATATGCATAGAACAAGTATGCTAGCTAGCTCCTAGTTACTATTAGTATAGTCTGAGGAGCAGCAGCCTTGGAGTCATTTGGGAACTTATTAGAAATATTCAGTCTTGCCCCCACCCTGGCCCCAGATCTATAGAATTGGTCTATAGACCCCATGGTGATTCATTTGCATATTCAGATTTGAGACACACAGCCTTAGCTGGATGTTTCCAGCAACACTTCTGAGAAATTCCTCTTAGTGGCAAGTAACCTCACCAGCTGCAGAATCTTCTGGTGATCATTTCTTTCAGCATTTATCTGGCCAGGAGCTCCCAAGAATGTTTCCAGTTCTGCCTTCAGCACATGCTCAGTTTGGAGGACTGAGGATAGCCCAATTCTGTTTCTTGTTCAGAGAGGGCACTTCACTTGGCCCTTTGGAGGAACTTGTTCAAAGACGTATTATGTCTCCTAAAGCATGCAATAACCATGTTTGTAGTTGTTCCTCAACTTTTTTGCTCTTTAGTTATTAAAAGTAGAAGTTTGTCAGCATTCCTTGGCTTAGGGAGAACTCACATACTCCCTGGAAAGGCATCTAAAAAGTTGCTAGGTATAACCCAACAACACTCTGAAGTCAGGTAATTAGGGAGAGGACCTAGCAAGACTTTATATTTATTTTCTAGGGTTAGCCCTTAAGGAATAGAAATAAATGAGGAAGGGGGAGGTCTTAGAAATAAACCCATTACAATGCAGTGACAACCAATTCCAAGACTACGTACAGGGTCCATTTGCTACCAACAAGTTTTGGGGGTGGGCTCTGCTCATCATAGCTCTTCAGGTTCCCAGGATGACCAGGACTCCATCTCCATATATACTTCATCAATTGCTAAGGCCAGGAAAAGGAAGTTGCAGTGCCTCCCACTGAAAATGAAATATTTTTGGCCAGGAGCTATGCATGTCATTTCCATTCTTGTTTTGCTGCCCTGACAAGCTATAGGGCTAACTTCAGGGAATGAACCCTTATTGTGTCCCTTTAAGGAAAGGAGCATCAAAAATGAATGGGCATATTTATTTAGGCACCCATTTTGTTTCTTTTGAATCCTTTCTTACATCTAAAACAAACAAACAAAAAAGTGATAGTTATACTGACACAATAAGACGAGCAATAGTTGAATCCTACGTCTCTTTGCCCTATTCCTCAACCCTCATCATGCTGATACTTTGTAGACTTTTAAGTCTGGGTTATTGCAGATTTATTTCTTCTTTTTCTTAGTCTTAGATACTTCTTCTAAAGATAACATACTTTATAAGGTAAAATACATTCATATTATATAATCTTCTCTTGTCATTCTCCTGGATTTGAATCATCTTTGATGTAAATACTTCATGAAAAACCATTTTCAATGGAAGTCTTGGTGTGGCAAAATTTCTGATGCTTTACTAGGCCTGAGAAAATTGCTATTATGTTCTGACCTCTGACAGTTTGGCTGGATATACAATTCTAAGTTCAAATATTGTTTCCTTCTTTGAAAAGACAACATTGTCTTCTTACTCCCATTGTTGGAAACTTCATACTTTGTTCCTTTGTATGTAACTGGTCCTTTCTCTATCAGCTTTTAGAATTTACTGTTTATCTTTGATGTTTTTACATTTTACTACAATTTGTATAGGTTTGACTTTTCTCTTTATAATTCTATGATCTCTTTAATCTGAGGGCCTTAATTTTGTTTTTTAATTCCGGGAAAATTTCTCCATTAGCTGTTCAAATGTTATATCTTCTCTATTTTTATTTCTCCCTTTTCTGGGATTCCTTTTAGCCAGATATTATTAGTACTTCTCCATGAAAAAAGAAACTACTTTTCTTTGTCCTTTCCTTCAAAAAGATGTCATCTTTCTGATCTTCTAATTTGCTAATTTTTCCCCAACCATATCCATTCTGCTATCTAGTCCATCTATTATGTCTTTTACTTCAAATATTGTTTATATACCTAGTATTTATACTTCATTCTTTTCAGTTTCCTTGTTTTTATTTCATATTAATGACATATCCCCTTATCTCTTCTAGCAGGTTTTTAAATATAATTTTAAATTCTTGGTCCATCTTTTAATATTTCTACTTCTGAAATCTAGTATGTCATTTTTTTTTTTAATGTGGTCATGCTATTTTGGCCTCCAAGTGCATTTCCCCTGGGAGAATGGGCTACTCTGTGGGGCAATGTGTATGGGGGAGACAAACTTCAGTCCTTATCAGTGAGTTCCCAATGTACATATTTGGGGATGGGATGGTGCAGATGAGTTCTAAGGTGGAGAGTCTCAACCACCAGGAAATGCTAGCCAATTATGTCTTACTCCATAAAACAGTTTCTCAGATAAAGGCCTCACCCTTTGCAGAGGAGACTCCCTAAATTGTTTATGTTATCTTTTGGAGCTTTGGGGAAGAAGTTTTGGTAGTGTGCTGATTTTACTCTTAAGAAAATAGGGCTAGAGTGTGATTTGTTGAAGGTATGGAGGAAAGTACTACTGGTCCCATGGTAGGGGCGGGGGTGGGGTGATGAAAGAACAGATCTCCAACTCTACTTTTGTTCTGTTTTTCTACTAGCTCTGCCTGACCTCCTTCCACTCCCCACAACTAGTTCACTCCACAGTGGTAACCCCAGGGGATTCTTACAGGTTTGTTTTTTTTTTCTGTTTTCCTAGTGTTTTCCTTTATAGTATGTCTTCAGTTGATCTTCGAATGGGAGAGAGTGAGAATTTCTACTAATTCAGCCTGTTGGTTAGAATCTAACATTAAAATATAATTATACACTTATCTTAGTTTTAACATATATGTTTATATACAGAGTCCCTAGGCTCATATTTATTAATTTTAAATATTAATAATAATCTGATTATACTAATAAAAATGAATACTAGGACCATAACATTATTTAGTTAAAGTAAAAGTTTAGAATTATTAATATAAAATAACTATAATCTGCATAAAAATTATATTTTCCATCAGCCAGACTTGAGTCCCAATATGCCCAAATGAAAAATAACAATCCATCCAAGGAGGTCCAGCAGAAAGAAAAAGGTCATAGAAAAGCAAATTCCATGCTAATGAAATATGGACTCTGTAGGAAATAAATGAAAACTTAAATTTAAAAAAGTACCTTTGAAAGAATTTAAGCAGCAGAAAAATTATACATTTGAATTTAACCTAAAGAATAAATATTCATGAGACATATTTTTAAAATAAGTGAATAAATGGGAGAGAAGGCACAAGCATCCCTTACAGAAGAATTCCAATTAATATATATAGAAGAATTGAAGGCAATGAAATGAAATGAAAACTTGAATTTGAATGGATTGAATCTTGGAATAAAGAATATTAGTGGAGGTGTGACTGGATGGCTCATTTGGTTGAGGATCTGACTCTTGATTTCAGCTCAGGTCACAGGGATGTGAGACTGAGCTCTGTGTTGGGCTCCATGCTGGGCTCCATGCTTAAGATTCTCTCCTTCTCCCTCTGCCCCTATTCTGCTTGTGCAGTGCACATGCTCACTCTCTCTTGAAACAAATAAACAAAATGAGTATTAGTGGAAAATTTATGAAATCTAAGAAAAGTCTATAGCTTAATTAATAGTATCATAGCAGCTGTTTTGTGGTTGCCCAGAGAAGGCACAGTTGACTTTCTCCCACACAAAATCAGATATTGAGGATGATGATGCCACATATACCAAGAGGGTATGAAAGGTTTATTATTCACAGACTGGAGCTTTCTGGGGAGAGCAAGGCAGGCACTCAAGTTGGCCTAAAGTGGTTTAAGCAAGTGGGGAACAAGTGGTTTTGGTTTTTGTGGTGGTTAGGGATGAGACCGAGGTGAGGATTCCCTTGCAGTGTCCAGGGCTTATGTGCTGTTTAAACTTCCTATTGGAGCAAAAAGAAAAAAAAAAAAAAGTACTCAGATTATCTTATCAGCTCACCCAGATGTGGAGCAAGAGGGAAAGAGGGATGTGTGGTCTTGAAAACTATTAGTGTCAGCATGAAAAATGGAGTCAGATACTTTATTACACCAATATTCATTTATTAGTAATGGTAATTGTACCATGGTTATTTAAGATGTTAACATTAGGAAGAGCTGGGTAAAGAATAAACAGGAACTTTCTATACTGTTTTTGCAACTCTTCTGTAAGTCTAAAATTTCAAAATGAAAAATAAAAACTAGTTCACCTAGAACTTCATTTCTTACAATATGTATTAGATATCTATTTAAAAAGACTTTCTGATATAAACGCTATGCACTTGAGAATTTTTTTAATGTTTATTTTTGAAAAAAGAGCGAGACAGAGCACAAACGGGGGAGGGGCAGACACAAAACCCAAAGCAGGCTTCAGGCTCTGAGCTGTCAGCCCAAAACGGGGCTCAAACCCATGAACCCTCCAGCCGACAGATCTTGATTGAGCCAAAGATCTTGATTGGATACTTAACCAACTTGAGCTACCCAGGCGTCCCTTCACTTATGAATTTCTAAATCGAGGGGCACCTGGGTGGTTCAGTTGGTTAGGGATCTGACTTTGGCTGAGGTCATGATCTGGTGGTTCCTGGGTTCGAACCCCTCGTTGGGCTCTGTGCTGACAGCTGAGAGTCTGGAGCTTGCTTTGGATTCTGTGTTTCCCTGTTTGCCCCTCCCCCACTCACATGCTCGTTTTCTCACGAAAATAAATAAACATTAAAAATAATTTGAAAAAAAAAGAATTTCTAAATCAAATAAAACCAACACTGAGAAAGCAATGAAAATCCCAGAGGCAGAAAACACGAAAAGTTGTGAGCTACTCCTCAGCATTTACTAATCCTCACCTACTAGTTTTGAATTGCTACTGTAACAAATTATCATAAACTTGATGGTTTGAAACAACACAAATTTATTGTAAGTCAGAAGTCTGAATGGATCTCACTGGGCTCAAATCAAGGTGTCCTCGGGCCACCTTCCTTTCCAGAGGCTCCAAGAGTGAGGAATCTGTTGCCTTGTTTTTTTCCAGCTTCTAGAGACTACCTGCATTCTTTGCCTCATAGTCCTTCCTCCACTTCAAAACTACAAATTCTCTGGTCCTGTTTCCATCATCACACTTCTCTGATTTTCCACTCTTCTGCCTGCTTCCCACTTCTAAGAAAACGTTGTGATTCGATGGGTGCCATCCAGATAATCCAGGATAATTTCCCTGTTTTAAGATGAATTGATTAGCAACTTTAATTCCATCTTGAACTTTAATTTCCATTTGTCAGGTGCTCTAACACATTAATAGGTTCCAGGCATTAGGATGTGAACATCTTTGGGGGCCCTTATTCTGCCTAAGATGCTTTGTAATTAAATGCAAATTCTAATGACCATAAGGGGAAAAAAGGCCTTTTCTCCACAAAAGGCAGGGAATCCTTACATAAATCGAAGGCCTTGAAGTACCAGTACAAGACTGGAAGTAGTAAAAGTGTGGACTAAGAAAAGCTCACCCCTTGGCATGTGGACATTTTCCTATTAACTTTTTGTATTTTGGCTAATAGAAAAGTTGCAAAAATAGTGCAAAAAGTTCTCATGTTCCCTTCATCCAGATAGCCAAAATGTTAACGTTTTACATTTGTGTTTTCATTTTATTTATGTGAACATATAATTTTTCTTATGTTTGTGTAAAAGTGTATTAGAGGCATGTTGCTTCTTTTCTACTAAAGTACTTTTAAGTGTGCAAACAAGGCCATTCTCATATTAAGCAGAGTAAAGTTATAAAAATCAGGGAATTAATACTTTCACCAAATATGGAAGAAAAGCCTTAAGTAAGATAAATAAAAGTATATCCAAACCTATGGTTTCATAATGAAATTGAACACAAAGACAAAAAAAATCATAAAGGAGGCTGAAAAGCAAAACAAATATCTGTAAAAGAATGATAGAAATAAGAGCTAATGTTTATTTTTTGATGTAATTGACATACAACATTATATTAGCCTCATGTGTACAATATACTGATTCACTATTTGTATATGTGGCAAAATAATCAGGAGTAAATCTAGTTAACATTCATCACAATAATTTTTATAAGAAAATGTTAAGATCCATTCTCTTAACAACTTTCAAATAAGCAATACAGTAGTATTAACTACAGATACATACTCACCGCACCATATAATACATCCCCATGACTTAATTATTTTATAACTAAAACTTTGTACCTTTTTTCCTCTTCATGCATTTTGCCCATTTTACCTCATGCATTTTACCTCATGCATCTGGCAACCACAAATCTGTTACCTGTATCTGTCAGCTCATTTTATTAAACTGTGATAGTTAACACACATTACATTTTAGATTTACAACATAGTGATTTTACAACTCTGTATGATATGCTATGCTCACCACAAGTATAACTTGTGTGTCTGTCAACATCCATTGCTATTATAATACCATTGACAATATTCCCTGTACTTTACCTTTTGCTTATTCATTATATAACTGAAAGTCTGTATCTCCCACTCCTCTTTACCTTTTTTTGCCTGTATTCCCACCTGCCCCCACTTTGGCAACATCAGTTTGTTCTCTGTTTTTGTGTGTGTTTCTGCTTTTTGTTTATTTATTCATTTGTGTTTTTTTTTTTAACTTCCATGTATATGTGAAGTCATGTGGTATTTATCTTTCTCTGCCTGACTTATTTCACCTAACATAATACCCTTCAGGTCCATCCATGTTGTCGCTAATGGTAAGATCTCATCTTTTTATGGCTGCATAATACTCCACTGTGTTTGAGTGTGTGTGTGTATGTGTATCATCTTTATCAATTCTCCTATTAGTAGACTCTTGGGTTGCTTCCAATTCTTAGCTTTTGTAAATAATGTTGCAAAAAAACATAGGGGTGTGTATATATTTTTTTTTAATAAGTATGTTTTTATTTATTTTGGGTAAATACTCAGTAGTAGAATTACTGGATCATATGATATATCTAGTTTTATTTTTTTGAGAAACTTCCATACTGTTTTCCACAATGACTGCACCAATTTACATTTCTACCAATAGTGCATGAGGGTTCCATTTTCTCTATACCCTTGCCAGTACTTGTTATTTCTTGTCTTTTACTTTTATTGTTTTGAGAGAGTGCACACATGACTGGGGGAGGGGCAGAACAAGAGCGAGAGAGAATCTAAAGCAGGATCCATGGCTGGCAGGGAGCCCAACTTGGGGTTGGATCTTAAAACCATGAGATCATAACCTGAGCCAAAATCAAGAGCCTGACACTCAACCAACTGAGCCACACAGGCACCCCTCTTCTCTTTTTAATTCTAACTATTCTGACTGGTATAAGGTGATATAGCTCATGGTGGGTTTAATTTGCATTTCCCTGATAATGAATGATGTTGAGTGCCTTTTCATGTGTCTGCTGACCACCTGTATGTCCTCTTTGGAAAAAGCTCTATTCAGTTCCTCTGCACATTTTTAATTGGATTATTTGTTTTCTTGGTATTTAGTTCTGTGAGTTCTTTACACATTTTGGATATCAACTTCTTATCAGAATATTATTTGCAAATGTCTTCCATATACTAATGTTGCCTTTTCATTTTGTTGGTTTCCTTCATCTTGCAGAAGGTGTATTTTTGCTTTTATTTCCCTTGTCTTAGGAGCCATGTTTAGAAAAATGTTTCTAAGGCTGATGTCAAATTACTGCCTATGTTTTCTTCTATGAGTTTTATGGCTTCGTGTCTCACATTTAGGTCATTAATCCATTTTGAATTTATTTTTGTATATAGTGTAAGAAAGTGATCTAGTTTCGTTCTTTTGTATGTAGCTTTCCAGTTTTCCAGCACCATCTATTGAAGAAACTGTCCTTTTCCCAATTGTATATCCTTGTCTCCAGTGTCACAGATTAATTGACCAAATAAGCATGGGTTTATTTCTGAGCTCTCTGCTCTATTTCATTTATCTATGTGTCTATTTTTGTGCCAGTACCACACTGTTTTGATTGACATGACTTAGTATATCTTGAAATCTGGGACCTTGATACCTCCAAGTGTGTTCTTTCTCAAGATTGCTTTAGCTATTTGGGGTATTTTGTTGCTGCACACAAATTTTAGTATTATTCTAGTTCTGTGAAAAATGGTTTTGGTATTTTGATAGGAATTGCATTGAATCTTTAGGTTGTTTTGGGTAGTATGGACATTTAACAATTTTGATTTTTCTAGTCAATGAGCATGAAATATCTTTCTATTTCTTTGTTATCTTCAATTTCCTTAATCACTATTTTATAGTTTTCAGTGTACAGGTCTTTCAACTCCTTGGTTAAATTTATTCATAGGTATTTTATACTTTTTAGTGCAGTGGTAAATGGAATTGTCACCTTAATTTCTTTCTACTACTTTGTTATTAACCTATAGGAACACAACAGATTTTTGTGTATAATTTTATATCCTGCAACTTTACTAAACTCATTTATTGCTTCTAATAGTTATAGTTTAATTTCTTCCTCACTAGTATGAATGCCTTTACTTTTTCTTGTCTGATTTCTGTGGCTAAGACTTTTAGTAATATGTTGAATAAAAGTGTCAAGAGTGGACATTCCGATTTTCTCACTAGTCTTAGAGGAAAGCTTCATTTTTTACCATTGAGTATGATGATAGGTGTGGGTTTGTCATATATGGCCTTTATTATGTTGGGATATGTTCCCTTCAAACCCATTTTATTAAGATTTTTGTTCACAAATAGATGTTCAATTTTGCCAAATTGTTTTTCTGCATATATCAAGATGGTCATATGATTTATAGCCTTCATTTTGTTAATATGGTATATCATGTTGATTAATTTGCACATATAAATAAATCTCACTTAATAATGGTGAACCTTTCTTATGTATTGTCAAATGCAGTTTGCTAATATTCAGAAATTGTGCATCTGTTTATCAGGGATAATGTCATGTAGTTTTCTTTTTAATTCTTTATTAAATTCTTTATTTTATCAATAATTCTTTATAATTCTTGTTGAGTGCAGCTAAAGGTTTACCAATTTTGTTTATTTCTGCTCTGATCTTTATTGTTCCTTCATTCTACTCACCTTGGGCTCTGTTTGTTCTTCTTTCTCTAGTTCCTTTAGGTATAAGGTTAAATTGTTTATTTGAGATTTTTCCTGTTTCTTGTACAGTTTCTTCCTATACTACTATACTATAGCAGTATACCTGCACTACCATCAATATCCCTCTTAGAACAACTATTGCTGTGTCCCAAAGACTTGGGGACATTGTGTTTTCATTTTTATTTATCTCCATGTATTTTTTTATTTCTTGTTTCATTTCTTAATTGAAGAAACCCATTGGTTATTTACTAGTGTGTTGTTTAACATCCACATATTTGTGTTTTTCCAGTTTTTTTTTATTGTAATTGATTGCTATTTTCATACCATTGTGCACTCCAAAAATTCATGATGATTTCAATCTTAAACTTATTGAGACTTGTTTTGTGGCCTAACATGTGATCTATCCTGGAGAATGTTCCATGTGCCCTTGAAACGAATGTATGTTCTCCTTTGGGGTAGAATGTTCTATTTATATCTATTAAGTCCATCTGGTCTAATGTGTCATTCAAAGACATTGTTTCCTTATTGATTTTCTGCCCAGATGATCTATTCTTGGTGTAAAGGCAGTGTTAAAGTCCCCTACCATTATTGTACAACTATGAATTTCCCTCTTTATATCTGTTAACAAATATTTACAATGTGTTTAGGTACATCAGTATGAGTGCATCAATATTTAAAATATTGTATCTTCTTGTTGGATTTTCCCTTTTATCATTATACAGTGCTCTTCTTTCTCTTTTTTAGTAGCCTTTGTTTTAAAGTCTATTTTTTTTCTGATATAAGTATTGCCACCCCAGGTTTTTTTTGTTTTTTGTTTTTTGTTTTTTTGCTTCCATTTACATGGTATATCTTTTTACATGCTTCACTTTCAGTCTGTATGTGTCTTTGGGTCTGAGATGTGTATCTTATAGGCAGCATTTAGATGGCTTAAAAAAAAGTCCATTCTGCCACTCTGTCTTTTGACTGGGGCTTGAGACCATTTACACATTTAAAGTTAATTATTGATAGGTATGTACTCATTGCCATTTTGTTCATTGTATTCTGGTTGTTTTTTGTACTACTTCTTGTTCCTTTTCTCTCATGCTGTTTCTTTGTGGTTAATGACTTTCTGTAATATGATGTTTGGCTTTCTTTTTATTTTTGTATATCTTTTATAAATTTTTGGTTTGTGGTTACCATGAGTTTCCTGTAACATCCTAAGTGTATAGCGGTCTATATTAAGTTGATGGTCATTAAAGTTCAAACACATGCTAAGAGAACTTATTTTTTATTCCCTCTTCCACATCTTATGTATACGTTGTCATATTTTATATTTTTTCATTCATAATTATTTTATGACTAGCCATCATCTTTTTCACTTAAAGAAGTCCCTTTAACCTTTCTTATAAAGCCAGGTTAGTGGTGATAATCTCCTTTATTGCCTGGGAAATTCTATTTCTCCTTCAGTTCTGAATGATAACTTTTCCAGGTAAAATACTGGTTACAGATTTTTTTTCGTTTCAGCACTTTAAATATATCATGCCACTACATTCTGGCCTACAAAATTTCTGCTGAAAAATCAGCTTCTAGACTTATGTGGTTTCCCTTGTATATAATTGTATGCTTCTCTCTTGCTGCTTTTAAATCCTCTTTATCTTTAAACTTGGATATTTTAATTATAATGTGTTTTAGTGTGGACCTCCTTGGGTTCATCTTGTTGAAACTCTGTGCTTCCTGAACCTGGACCTTTATATATTTCCCTAGGTTAGGATAGTTTTCAGCTATTATTTCTTTAAATTAGTTTCCTGCCCTTTTCTTTCTCTCTTTTCCTTCTGAAACCCCCATAATGCAAATATTTGTCTGGTTGATGTTCCAGAGATCCCTTAACCTATCGTCATTTTTAGTTTTGTTTTGTTTTTTTTTTCTTTTTCCTTTTGCTGTTCATCTTGGGTGTTTTCCATTACCTGTATTCCAGATTGTTGACCCATTCTTTTGAATCTGCTAGTCTGTTGATTTCCTCTAGTGTATTTTTCATTTTAGTTATTATATTCTCAACCATGATTGGTTCTTTTTTATATTTTTTATCTCTGTGTTGAAGTCTCATGCAGTTCTTCCATTCTCCAATCTAGTGAGCATCTCTATAATATTACTTTAAACTCTTCATCAGGCATATTGCTTATTTCCATTTCATTTAGTTCTTTTTTCTGATATTTTGTGTTCTTTTGTTTGGAGATTATGCCTATCTCCACATTTTCTTGGTTTTCTGTGTTTGTTTCTATGAGTTGGGCAAAACAGCTAATGTTTTTGTATATGGTCATCCCCTGTGTAGACTATGTATACATGGTGATGTTTTCTGGCAGGCTGGAGCTGTGGCTGGCATAGGCTGAGGGTCATGAGGCACTCCATGCTGTAACTGCACTACTGGGATGGCTGCAGCTAAATTGGGCATGTCCAGATGATCCTGAGGCTCTCCATGCAGAAGGTCCCTGGCAGGACAGCTCAGGTTTATGGAAGCCAGAAGATCCTGGGGCTAACTGTATGGTGGGTAACTTGGAGAGACGGCTAAATCTGAAGTGCGTGTCAGCCAGTGTGATTCCTGGGCTCATACACATGGGGTGCCCTTGTAGGATAATTGAAGCTAAAATGGTACAGGTTGGTAAAGTTCTTGGGTACTCTGCACAGAGTGACTTGGCAGGATAGTTGAAGTTGAACTGGGTACAGGCTAGGGTTTTGTGTGGCTCTCCACAAAGAAGGTGCTCTAGCAGAACAATTATACCTGAAGTGGACATGGGCCACTGTGGTCCCTGGGCTATCCATGCAGAGGGTGCCCTGGCGGTGTGGCTAGAGCTAAGGCAGGGTATGGGCAAGGAAGTCCTGTGGTGCTCCATGAAAGAGCCACACTGGCAGAGTATCTGGAGTCTAGGTTGAGGCATGGAATGGGGGTCTTTGTGCAATTTGTTCAGGGGGTGCTCTGGCAAGCCTTCTGAAGCTGAAGGTACAGTCCTGGAATGGTCTGGGGTGCCTCATGACTGTGTCACCTTGGTACTATATTTGGAAGCTGCAGTAGGTGCCCACTAGGGGGTCTGGTGTGTACTGTTCTGGGGATGGCTGTGGCTGGTGTGGGCTGGGAGTCGGAGGCTCATCAAGGCATAGGATGGTTACAGGGCCCAAACCCTGCTCACATCCATGCTATCAAGGTGGAGAGAGAATGGAAACTGTGGTGCTCACTAATCCTTCTGACCCAGAGAGAGTTCCAACAAATTTCTCACCATCTGGCAGGGTTTTAGGGCTAGTTTCTTTATATTCTAGTTGCTTTTTAAAACCACTACTTTTTTCTGTGTCTCAGGGCATCCAAGGTTGGAGTGGGCTGGGGCCTGGGGCTCACTGAAGTGGCAGGATGGCTATGGCACCAACAACCCTGCTTCAAACTTCACTATCAAGATGGAGGGGAAACAAACATGGCACTTCCTAGTCCCTCCAACCCAGAGAGAGTTTCAGCAGGTCTCCTGCTGTATGGCAGTGTCCTAGGGGTGGATCTGCTATATACTGGTCGCTTTCTTAAACTGTGGCTTTTTTTTTTCTGTGCCCTAGGGCAGAAAAATCTGCTCATGGTTCCTTGGTACTAACTTCACAGGGTCAAGGATGGGGGTTCCCTTTATTACCAAGTCTCCATCTCTCTTGCTGTTTTGTCTATCTTTTGTTGTCTGAAACCTGTTTGGCCAACCCTTAGTTATTATTCAGGAGGAATTGCTCTGTAAATAATCATAGGTGTAGATTTGGTGTGTCTGTAGAGGAGGGGAGTTCAGGATCTTTCTACATGGTCATCTTGGGCCAGAACTCATTTTTTTGTGATGCCACATATAAGTGAGATCATACAGTATTTGTCTGACTTATTATGTATATATCACTCTAATCTTTGTAATTTTTTTCCTTCCACTAATGCTGGGCTTCATTTGTTCTTTTTATAGTTCATTGAGATGTAAAGTGAGATTGTTTTGTTGGAATTATTTTTGTTTCTTAAAGTAGGCATTTGTTGCTATAAGATTTTAGAAATGCTTTTGCTGCTTCTCATAAGTATTGGTATATTTTATTATTTTTATTTCTTTCAAGCTATTTTTAAATTTATCTCTTGATATCTTTGGCCCAGTGGTTGTTCAGTAGCATGTTAAATCTCCACATATTTGAATTTTCCAGTTTTCTTCCTGATTTAACTAGATTTCTACTTTTATACCACGAAATTGATTTTTAATTTCATATAATTGTCAGAAAAGATATTTCATTTGATTTCAGTCATCTTAAATTTATTAATAGTTGTTTTGTGGCCTTAGGTATGATCCTGGAGAAGGTTCATGCTCCATTTGAGAAAAATGTGTATTCTGTTGCTTTTGGATGGGATGTTGTCTCTAGGTCTTTAAGTCCATCTGGCCTATTGTGTCATTTAAGACCAATGTTTTCTTACTGATTCTCTGTCCACATGATCTATCCATGGATGAAAGTTACGTGTGAAGTCCCATATTGTTGTATTGATGTCTTTTTCTCCCTTTAGGTCTATTAATATTTGCTTCATTTAAGTGTTGCTATGTTGGTTGCACAAATATCAACAAATGCTTATGCATCTTTTATGCATAAGATAAAAAACAGTCACCTCTTTCAGTCTTGAAGGAAAGGCTTCTTATAAGAGATGAATCTTAACATTCAAGCCTGCCCTAGCTCTTGGTTGTTTCTCAAAACCTTGCCCAAACAGCCGATTTTCTTTCAATTCGCTTCCAGTAGTTCAGGGTGTGCCAAAACCTGTCAGTGTCCTAAAGGGGAGGATTTCATTCAGCAGCTAGTTTCGGGCTGATTGGAAGCCACAACATCAGACAGCAGCTTTCAAAGTACATAAATATGTACAGAACTTTGGGACTACAAGTCCCACTGGCCATCAGAGTTAGGCATTCTAGGGCAGCAAACCACAAAACCTGGGGCACCAGATATAAAAACTGGGGTAACAGATGTGTGCGCAAGCTCCCTTCTGGGAGATACTGGCACTTTGGACTGTGGAAAAGGGAGACTACAAAGATAGTGCCCACCCTACAAGGTCTCTAGAGAAGGTCACATCTAAGGTCAGACCTTAACTGTGTGTTTTAAAAAAGCCTGGCTTGGGTGCCTGGGTAGCTCAGTCATTTAAGGGTCCAACTTTGGCTCAGGTTATGATCTCATGGTTCATGAGTGCAAGCCTTGCATTGGGTTCTGTGCTGACAGTTCAGAGCCTGGAGCCTGCTTCAGATTCTATGTCTCCCTCTCTCTCTGCCCCTCCCCTGCTCACACTCTGTCTCTCTCTCAAAAATAAACATTAAAAAAGTTAAAAATTAAAAATAAAAATAAATTAAAAATTTAAAAAGCCTGGCTCTCAGGCTGCACCTCTGAAGACAAGGTAATAGGCCTCTTTCACAGAAAGACTAGGTGCCTCAAGCTATTGCCTCCTGCTGTGTGCAAGGTGGTAGCCAATTAAGGACTTTTTCTCTGTTACAGTCCTGTGAGATTTGTGTGCATAAGCCCTACTGTTTTCCAGAGCTAGGAGACCTAGAGGTGTCACTCAGATGGCAGCCACAAAATTCAGGTGCCAGATGACAGTACAAGCTTGTTTCCACAAGATAAAAATAAGCTAAAGTGAGACAAAGGGATAGTGCAAAGATGGTACCCATAAGGCTCTGTCCCTGGACAGAAAATACTTTTCATTAGCCCTCTAGGTGTATGTCAAATTAGATGCCTGACTCTCAGGCCCATACTTTAAGATAAACAAAAAAAGTAACTTTCACATAAAGTCTGGTTCTTTGTAGTCAGCTACCTTTGTGCTGGGCTTGGGGCAGGTGAGTCTGAGTGTCCACACCCCTTCAGAACCATTACTCAGTTTACTTTATCTTGGTGGGTCTCATGGATGTAAGCTGCCTTGACTTTTAAATTAAAGGCAGATATTTTTGGTATTCCTCTTTCAGTTGCAGTGTTAAAAGTTTGGATGCAAAGCACTCAAACCCTTTGCTCCTCAAGGAGAAGCTTGGGGTTTTGAGTTCTCTTCCAGTTGTGGTTTGCCTTGCCAGGGGAAGAATTTACATGAGATTGTTTCTCAGGCTCTCCTATGTGATGCAATGTTTTTATTTCCCATCATTTGTTCAGTGCATAGATGTCACTCAGCTAGTTTTGGAGTTTTTTCAGAGGAAAATTTTCCATATGTTGCTGTATATTTGGTGTGTTCACAGAAGGAAGTGAGTTCAGAATCTTCCTACATTTCCATCTTGAACTGGAATCAAGCAGCTAATATTTATTGCTTATTTACTGTATTAGGCATTTCTGTTGTTTACCAATATTAACTTATCTTCTAAAAAACACAATAAAAGAAATACAGTAATTCTTTTATTTTTCAAACATCATTTTTTAGATGACAAAATTAAGGCCGTGCTTAGACTCTTATCACCAATCCTGTTAAATTTCATAATGTTCTTAGGTGTAGGTTCATTTTCATCCATTGGGTAGAAACCTGTTAATTTCTTCAAAATGGATATTCCTGTCCTTCAAATCATAGAGTTTTCTTGAATTATTTAATGGTTTATTCCCTCTCCTATGTTATTGGTTCACAATATTGTGATGAAAATTCATCCCTGGTGAATTCAAAATCGCCCCCCCAATACACAAAGGGATAGGAGAGACCAAAGAAAGAGAAGGATCACTTCAGATTCATAAATGGCAGCTTAGGGTACTTGGGTGGCTCAGTGGGTTAAGTGTATGATGTTTGGTTTCAGCTCAGGTCATGATCTTATGGTTCATGAGATTGAGCCCCTTGTCATGGTTTTTTGCTGACAGCACATAGCCTGCTTGAAATTCTCTCTCTCCTCTCTCTCTGCCCCTCTCCCGTGTGTGTGTGCGTACGCACACATGCACATGCTCTTTCTCTCTCAAATAAACATTAAAAAAAATAAGTGGCAGATTTAATAAGGACACTTCTATATAGAAGCTTATTTTGGGTGGCTGCAAGATAAGCAGGTCTCCACATCTGCCCACCAGAATCTTGAGTTTATATACAAGACTTAATGGGATTCAATCATGTATACAATTCAGATGGTCTCAAGAGTAAATTACTCTCTAAAGGCTGTGTCCTTGAAATGACTCAGAGTGGGTGAACAATGGGCAACATGTCAATTCCAAGGACCAGGGAGAAAATAATGAACTTCTAATTGCCCAGGTCCAGCTCATGGGTCATCATGTCCTCTTGATGACCTTCTCCAACACTCCACATCTCTTAACTGGCTCTTACAATCTTATATAACCTACCCTTCTGCAATGTGCCCTGAATAGTCAACACGCATTTTCATTAGCATAGAGGTGGTTCATTTAGTGGCTATATGGCTGCACTAGAGGCTGATACCTCAGCAACAATGTAGGCCCATGTCAGAGACAACATGGACTATGGTTTTGACTCCTAAAGTCCCCAAAGTAGGTAACAATTATTTTCTTTCAAGAGCCCCACAGTCCAAGCCACTGATTTATTAAATTTCCTAGGTTGAGGGTTAGATCACTCAGAGTATTTATTTGTGTCTTCATGTGATTCAATAAAGATGATACATTAGCAGATTCATCAGGTACAAAAACAGAGCATTCTGCTTGATTACTGGCATAGGTGCCTCCTTGCAAGGAGGTAATAATATCCAAGTTTATCCTATTTTGTAGGACTGTTGGCCAACTTTGTTACCATGGGATATATTTTCTGTACCCTGGGAAAACCCAGAGTGCAACAATCCATTTACTCAGGTAGAAGACATAGTCAAAGATTTTTGCCACATAACCACTGAGTCCTATTTGAGACTACAAAATACCTGGGTGGTGCAACCAGACAGTGCCAAACCAGTCATCCTTCAGTGTGACAAAATGACTACACAGTTCTGGTGATACACATCTTATTTCCCTGGTACAATTCAGTTGGGTTCTGTTTAGAGTGATTTTTCTGTTGCCAGTACAGAGAGAGGTCCATGAATGCTCAAATGTCCATTTACCCAAGGTAAGTCACATGAGTTCATCCTAAATATGAGTGTAACCACTCGTGGCTCTGATGATGGTATTCTTAGGACCCTGCCAGTCATCAGTTTGATGAGCAGCCTGTGTAGTTCAATTCATAGAAAGAGTGCCTATGCCTACTATTACTGATAGTGTATGCTACACTACAGGTTTGGGGATCAGTTTTGGTAATAGGAGATGAATTAAGAGAACTAGTTTTATCTTGTTGTTCCTTAGTATACTGCTTTAGGGCCTTTCAGTCTCCTCCCTGGAGTGCTGATGACCACCATGGCAATCCTGAGTAGCTAAAGAGAGAGGCAGATGCTCACATTCCTAACATTTGGATTGATTCCCTTGCCAGACACATAAGTGGACCCACTATATAATGGTATTTTCATCAGGTGCCCATCCTATGACCAGACACCACAGGTGTCACAGAAGTCTGAGTTCAAAAAGACATTATTTTAAATTTTATTACAAAAAAATTAATGTTTATTTTTAAGAGAGAGAGAGACAGAATAAAAGTGGGATAGGGGCAGAGAGAGAGAGGGAGACACAGAATCTGAAGTAGGCTCCAGGCTCTGGGCTGTTAGCACAGAGCCCAACATGGGCTTGAAGCTACGGGCCATGAAATCATGACCTGAGCTAAAGACATTTAACAGGAGCTTGTATGGAAAACTCTTCGCCTTCTCTAGGAATTTCACTTGTTGGATCCTTAGATGTTAATGTGGCTTCAGCCTTAGGAAAGCTTTTATCTTTTCCAGGCTTCACCTGGTTGTGCATTCCATACATGTTGGCTGGGGAGGCAGCATTTTCAGTCATAAGAAGATGGGCTGGAGCGTGGGATATACCAGACCAGGACTCTCACTTTTTCCCCTCTTTCAGTGGTGTGTATTCCATTCCAGGTATAGTGTTTCAACCAGTTTGGATTGTAGTAAACAATGGGATCCCAGTGAAGATTGAATAGTCACCTCTCACTTCTGGGTATGAAGTAACTCAGTCATCCTGGTGGGATACTTCACTGCAAATTCCAGTAAGTAGCATCGTTCCCAGACATGGTGTTCTTATCAGCATAGTACATTGATCCACCGTGGGAATCAGGGCAATGGCTTTCTCCTGCATATTCCATTCTTTTATGGAATTGGATGTTTTGGAAGGGGTCCCCAAGCTTTCATATGGGGTAACTTTCTCTACTGGTCCATCATTCCAATGTATTAAAGCCTGGGGTAATACTTTAGTCTAACCAGTCAATGTGGTTTTACTTGTTAGTAATGTAATCTGGTACTTTAATATTTCATTCTTTCTTTCTCTCTCTACCAATGCAGCTACTTGTGCACTATAGGAGACATAGAACTTCCATTCAATGTCCTCATTTTTCTGCCCAGTCTTTCACATAATAACTTAAAAATGTAACATCTGATCACTGTCTATTCAATAAGCATACATGATACTCAGGTTTTCTCTTCCCTTAATGCCAGGTTCCTGGATGTGTGACAACAAGGGAAGGTTTGGGTTGGACCAAAGTGTTCACAGAAACCAAGGCATTTTTAGAAGGCTCAAAAGTAAGGGGGCCAATGTAAGAAAATTGCCGATTTCTCACCAAATGGGAACTCAGGAGAATGGCCCAAGACTTCTTTGGCAGTGACCCTAGATGATGTTTGTAATACATAGGACATGTTACTGCATTACCAAGTCATGATATTTCTTTTTTCTTTTCTTTTTAACACCTTAACTGATTTTTTTCCAGTTTTACTTGTACAGTGATGTATGTCAATTATATTTAAGTTTAAGGTACACAGCATAATGATTTGACTTACATATATTATAAAATGATTATCACTATAATTTAGTTAGCATTTATCATCTCATAAATACAAAAAAAAAGAAATCTAAAAGGTAAAAAAATATTTTTTCCTTGTAATGAAAACTCAGGATTTACTCTTTAAATAATTTCCGTGTGTGTGTGTGTGTGTGTATCATGTAGCAGTATTAACTATAGTCATCATGCTGTACATTATATCCCTAGTAATTAGCTTGTAACTAGAAGTATCTTTGACCACGTGACTCCTATCATCCCCCTCCCCTGCCCACTGTCTCTTGTAATCACAAATTAGATCCCCTTTCCTCTGAGTGTATTTTGGTTTGTTTCTGGATATCACATATGTGAGACCATATAGTATTTGTCTTTCTCTGTCTACCTTATTTCACTTCGATTAATGCCCTCAAGGAGTATCCATGTTACTGCAAATGGTAGGATTTCTTCAGTTTTTATGGCTGAAAAATATTCCTGTGTGTATATAATATATACCACAAGTTGCATATTTACTTATCCATTGATGGATACTTAGGTTGTTTCCATATCTTGGTTATTGTAAAAAAAATTCTGCTATAAACACTGAGTCATTTTTGAGTTTGTATTTGTTTTCTTTGAATATATTCCCAGAAGTGGAATTGCTGGGTAACATGGTAGTTATATTTTTTAAATTTTTTGGATTCTCCACACTGTTTCCCATAGTGCTGTACCAGTTTACAATTCCAGCAATAGTGCACAAAGATTTCCTATTTTCCACATCCTAACCAGCATTTGTTACCTATTTTTGATGATAGCCATTATAACAGTTATGAGGTAATCTCATTACAGTTGTGATTTGTATTTCCATGACTAGTGATGTTAAGCATCTTGTCATGTACCAGTTTGCTTCTGGCATGTCTTCTTTGGAAAAATGTTTATTAATGTTTGCCCATTTTTAAGTTGGATTATTTGGGGTTTTTTGCTTACTGAATTATGAGCTTTATATTTTGGATATTAATTTCTTATCAGATAAATCATTTCTGAAAAATTTCCTCCCATTATATGGTTTGCTTTTTCATTTTGTTAATTGTTTTCTTTGCCATGTAGAAGCTTTCTATTTTTTTTTTAACATATGAAATTTATTGTCAAATTGGTTTCCATACAACACCCAGTGCTCATCCCAAAAGGTGCCCTCCTCAATACCCATCACCCACCCTCCCCTCCCTCCCACCCCCCATCAACCCTCAGTTTGTTCTCAGTTTTTAACTTTCTATTTTGAAATAGACCTCCTTGCTTATTTTTTTATTTTGTTGCTTGTGCTTCAGGTGTCCTGTCCAAAGTGTCCTTATCAACACTCATGTCAAAGAGATTTTGTCCTATATTATCTTCTAGGAGTTTCATGATTTCAGGCCTTACACTTAAGTCTTTAATATATTTTAAGTTAATCTTTGTGAGTGGTACATGATAGGGGGTTCAGCTTTTTTAAAAAAAAAAAATGTTTATTCATTTTGAGAGAGAGCGCTAAGGAGGGAACACGCATTAGCGGGGGAGGGGTAGAGAGAGCTGGAGACAGGATCCAAAGCCAGGCTCTGCGCTGACAGCAGGGAGCCAGATGTGGGGATCATACTCACAAACTGTGAGATCATGACCTCGCTGAAGTTGGACACTCAACTGAGCCATCTAGGTGACCTCATAGGGGCCTAGCTTTAATTTTTTACTTGTGGATATCTAATTTTCTTAGTGCCTGTTTATTGAAGAGAATACCTTTTCTCCACTGAATATTCTTGGCTCCCTTGTCAGATATTAGTTGACCATATATGCTTGGGTTTATTTCTGTGTTTTTTATTCTCTTCCTTTTCATTTATATATACACACACATATATATTTTTTTGGGGGGGGGGTCCTCTTTTTTCCTTTGTTAGTCTAGCTAAAGGCTTGTTAATCTTTTTTTTAAATGTTTATTTATTTTTAGAGAGAGAGTCTGTATATGCATATGCATGCACATGCATGGGACAGAGAGAGAGGGAGAAAGAGAAACCCAAGCAGGCTTCATTCCAGTGCAAATCTCCATGTGAGACTCTATCTCACAACTGTGATATCATGGCCTGAGCTGAAATCAAGAGTCCGCCACTTAAACAGCTGAGCCACCCAGGCACCCCAGTTTGTTATCTTTTCTATTGTTTTCTTGTTCTCTATTTCATTTGTTTCTTCTCTAATCTTTATTAGTTTCTTTCTCATGATAACTTTGACCCCAGTTTGTTCTTCTTTTCCTAGTTCCTTAAGGGTAAAGTTACATGTTGACTTAAGATCTTTTTTGTTACTTAATGTAACATTTATTACTATAAATTTCCCTCTTAGAATTGTTTTTGTGGCACCATGTAAGTTTTGGTATATTGTGTTTCCATTCTTGTTTTTCTCAAGTTATTTTTTTAAAGTTCCTATTTAGTTTCTTCTTTGATCCATTGGTTGTCCTGGAGAGTGTTGTTTAATTTCCATATATTCATGAATTTTTCAGTTTTCCTCTTGTTATTGATTTCTAATTTTATACCATTATGGTCTGAGAAGATATTTCACATGATTTTAGTCTTCTTGAATTTGCTAAAACTTGTTTTGTGGTCTAACATATGGTCTATTCTGGAAAATGTTTTATGTGGGCTTTAAAAATGTGTATTCTGCAATGGAGTGCTACGTGGCAATGAGAAAGAATGAAATATGGCCCTTTGTAGCAACATGGATGGAACTGGAGAGTGTGATGCTAAGTGAAATAAGCCATACAGAGAAAGACAGATACCATATGGTTTCACTCTTATGTGGATCCTGAGAAACTTAGAAATCCATGGGGGAGGGGAAGGAAAAAAAAAAAAGGTTAGAGTGGAAGAGAGCCACAGCATAAGAGACTGTTAAAAACTGAGAACAAACTGAGGGTTGATGGGGGGTGGGAGGGAGGGGAGGGTGCGTGATGGGTATTGAGGAGGGCACCTTTTGGGATGAGCACTGGGTGTTGTATGGAAACCAATTTGACAATAAACTTCATATACTGAAAAAAAAAGAAACAGAATATTAGCATGAAAAAAATGTGTATTCTGTTGTTGAGTAGAATGTTCTGTATATATCTCATAGGTTCATTATGCTATAGTGCTGTTGAAATCACTGTTTTCTCAGTGATTTGCTGTGTGGATGATCTATCTGTTGTTACTAGTGAGGTAGTAAAGTCCCCAAATATTGTTTATTGTATTACTTGTTTATTTCCCCTTTTAGCTCTATTAGTTTTTATGTATTTAGATAATCTCATGTTAGGTGCATAAGTCTTCACAATGGTTATATCATCTTCATAAATTGACCCTTTTATTAATATATAATGCTCTTTGTCTTTTTATTTTAAGGACTATTTTGTCTGGTGTAAATATAGCTACTCCTTCTTTATATTAGTTACCATTTGCTTGAAATATCTTTTTCCATCCCTTTATTTAGTCTGTGTCTTTAAAGCTAAGGTGAGTCTCTTATAGTTAGCATATTATTGGATTTCATTTTTTTATCTGTTCATTCTGTCTTTTGATTACAGAATGAATGTGTTTACTTTTAAAGTAATTGTTTAGTAAGGACTTAGTGCCATTTTGTTGTTTTCTGGTTGTTTTGCAAGTCATGGTATTTCAAGAACAATCCAGCACTCTTGGCTATACACCATTCCACCCAGGCACTACTATTACTGCTCTTTCTATACAACCAATGCTTGTAGGGCATCAATGTCCTGATTGTCAGGGGCTATGTTAGTACCTTAGCTGGGAAGTGAAAAACAGGACCGCCTTGGGTTCTTGCAGGCCAACCCAGATGTCTTTTCATATATCCTGACCCCATTAGTGTTTGTTCATAATTATCTCTTTCTTCCCATTATCCAAGCCATACAGTTAATCCTTTCAGTACAGCCTTATTGTCAGTGTGAAGGGATAATGACCAGGACTCCTGAGCTATTCCCAGCCAAACTGCTCCGAGTTCAGACTACTGGCTATTGCAGTTTGTTCCTTTCTCCATTCAAATGGTGCCAGAGTTGGGCAGAATAGCAACTGCAGTCCCTGTGGGTGGGTTGTGCTAACTAGACCCATCTGCATGCCAGGCATCAGTGGGAATTTCCTTTACTCCCTTTCTAGAGGCCACAGGAGCCACCACAGAAACAGGAGTGAGGGTATTTGGAGGATCTATATGTTTCAAAGCCTAGTGACACCCACATTTCTGGAGATAGTGGACTAGAAGACAGAGTGCTCCTCTGCTGCAAGTAGGCATGCCACTTAGAGTGGGAGTTTGAGCCATGGCAGGTGTGAGTCAATGGAACATATTTTCAGTCCATACCTTCACAGGAAGAGAAATTATTTTACAATAGGCTGTTTCTTCAAGATATCTGGTCATATCTGATTCTACGCACATTCTCAAATATGGCATTATTGTCAAAGCTTTGGTAGTGTAACCAGTGTCTCCAATTGTGTCCTGTTAGAAAGACAAGAGATTCTTATTGAACTTATAAAAATAACTATATTGCCACAAAAGTAAAAGTACTCACTAAGAATAGCCAAATTCAGGACAGATGAGATAGGGAGAAAAAGATATGTTTCATTTTTGTTCGCAAATGTATATGTTAACAGATTGCTGATAGCTTAACAAAAGAAAAATATGTTCATGAGTCAGGAAAAATCAAAAATAAAAGATGCTTTCCAAAATATTTTGTATTTATTTTTCCCAGATCCATCAGAAATACAACTATCTATGGCAGCTATAGCTTTACAAAATGTATTTCTTAAATGAGACCTGTAAGTCAAAATTATTCCTTGAGCCATGGGTTCCAGAATGGATGTTGTGTTATCAGGAATGAAAACATTAATCTCAGAGAGAGGTTGGAAGATGGCGGCGTAGGAGGACGCGGGGCTCACCGCGCGTCCTGCCGATCACTTAGATTCCACCTACACCTGCCTAAAGAACCCAGAAAACCGCCAGAGGATTAGCAGAATGGAGTCTCCGGAGCCAAGCGCAGACGAGAGGCCCACGGAAGAGGGTAGGAAGGGCGGCGAGGCGGTGCGCGCTCCACGGACTGGCGGGAGGGAGCCGGGGCGGAGGGGCGGCTCGCCGGCCAAGCAGAGCCCCCGAGTCTGGCTGGCAAAAGCGGAGGGGCCTGACGGAGTGTGTTCCCACAGCAAGCACGACTTAGCATCTGGGAGGTCATAAGTTAACAGCTCTGCTCGGAAAGCAGGAAGGCTGGAGGACAAAGGGAGGGAGAGTTGCTGAGCCCCCGGAAGACAGAGCTCAGCTTGGTGGGGAACAAAGGCGCTTGCCAGGGCCATCTCCCTCACCCATCTCCCAGCCAAACTCCCAAAAGGAACCAGTCCCTGCCAGGGAACTTGCTCGCTCCGCGCAAACACCCAACTCTGTGCTTCTGTGGAGCCAAACCTCCCGCTGCCACAGGGCCCCTCCTGAAGTGGATCACCTAAGGAGAAGCGAGCTAAGCCTGTCCCTCCTGCCCCCGTGCACCTTGCCTACCCACCCCAGCTAATAGGCCAGATCCCCAGCACCACAAGCCTGGCAGTGTGCAAGTAGCCCAGGCGGCCACGCCACCCCACAGTGAATCCTGCCCCTAGGAGAGGGGAAGAGAAGGCACACACCAGTGTGACTATGGCCCCAGCGGTGGGCTGGGGGCAGACATCAGTTCTGACTGCGGCCCCGCCCACCAACTCCAGTTATACACCACAGCACAGGGGAAGTGCCCTGCAGGTCCTCACCACTCCAGGGACTATCCAAAATGACCAAACAGAAGAATTCCCCTCAGAAGAATCTCCAGGAAATAACAACAGCTAATGAACTGATCAAAAAGGATTTAAATAATATAACAGAAAGTGAATTTAGAATAATAGTCATAAAATTAATCACTGGGCTTGAAAACAGTATAGAGGACAGCAGAGAATCTCTTGCTACAGAGATCAAGGGACTAAGGAACAGTCATGAGGAGCTGAAAAACGCTTTAAACGAAATGCAAAACAAAATGGAAACCACGACGGCTCGGATTGAAGAGGCAGAGGAGAGAATAGGTGAACTAGAAGATAAAGTTATGGAAAAAGAAGAAGCTGAGAGAAAGAGAGATAAAAAAATCCAGGAGTATGAGGGGAAAATTAGAGAACTAAGTGATACACTAAAAAGAAATAATATACGCATAATTGGTATCCCAGAGGAGGAAGAGAGAGGGAAAGGTGCTGAAGGGGTACTTGAAGAAATCATAGCTGAGAACTTCCCTGAACTGGGGAAGGAAAAAGGCATTGAAATCCAAGAGGCACAGAGAACTCCCTTCAGACGTAACTTGAATCGATCTTCTGCACGACATATCATAGTGAAACTGGCAAAATACAAGGATAAAGAGAAAATTCTGAAAGCAGCAAGGGATAAACGTGCCCTCACATATAAAGGGAGACCTATAAAACTCGTGACTGATCTCTCCTTTGAAACTAGGCAGGCCAGAAAGGACTGGCACGATATCTTCAATGTGCTAAACAGAAAAAATATGCAGCCGAGAATCCTTTATCCAGCAAGTCTGTCATTTAGAATAGAAGGAGAGATAAAGGTCTTCCCAAACAAACAAAAACTGAAGGAATTTGTCACCACTAAACCAGCCCTACAAGAGATCCTAAGGGGGATCCTGTGAGACAAAGTACCAGAGACATCACTACAAGCATAAATCATACAGACATCAAATGACTCTAAATCCGTATCTTTCTATAACACTGAATGTAAATGGATTAAATGCGCCAACCAAAAGACATAGGGTATCAGAATGGATAAAAAAACAAGACCCATCTATTTGCTGTCTATAAGAGACTCATTTTAGACCTGAGGACACCTTTAGATTGAGAGTGAGGGGATGGAGAACTATTTATCATGCTACTGGAAGCCAAAAGAAAGCTGGAGTAGCCATACTTCTATCAGACAAACTAGACTTTAAATTAAAGGCTGTAACAAGAGATGAACAAGGGCATTATATAATACAGGGTCTATCCATCAGGAAGAGCTAACAATTATAAATGTCTATGCGCCAAATACCAGAGCCCCCAAATATATAAAACAATTACTCACAAACATAAGCAACCTTATTGATAAGAATGTGGTAATTGCAGGGGACTTTAACACTCCACTTACAGGAATGGATAGATCATCTAGACACACGGTCAATAAAGAAACAAGGGCCCTGAATGATACATTGGATCAGATGGACTTGACAGATATATTTAGAACTCTGCATCCCAAAGCAACAGAATATACTTTCTTCTCGAGTGCACATGGAACATTCTCCAAGATAGATCATATACTGGGTCACAAAACAGCCCTTCATAAGTTCACAAGAATTGAAATTATACCATGCATACTTTCAGACCACAATGCTATGAAGCTTGAAATCAACCACAGGAAAAAGTCTGGAAAACCTCCAAAAGCATGGAGGTTAAAGAACACCCTACTAATGAATGAGTGGGTCAACCAGGCAATTAGAGAAGAAATTAAAAAATATATGGAAACAAACGAAAATGAAAATACAACAATCCAAACGCTTTGGGACGCAGCGAAGGCAGTCCTGAGAGGAAAATACATTGCAGTCCAGGCCTATCTCAAGAAACAAGAAAAATCCCAAATACAAAATCTAACAGCACACCTAAAGGAAATAGAAGCAGAACAGCAAAGGCAGCCTAAACCCAGCAGAAGAAGAGAAATAATAAAGATCAGAGCAGAAATAAACAATATAGAATCTAAAAAAACTGTAGCGCCCTTTTTTTTTCTTGATAAGTCTGCTTAAAATTTGTCAATTTTGTTGATATTTATTTATTTTTATTATATTTATTATTTATTTTTGAGAGAGACAGAGAGAGAGTGAGACACAGAATCTGAAGCAGGATCCAGAATCTGAGCACTCAACACAGAGCCCAACAGGGGGCTCGAACTCACAAACCACAAGATCATGACCTGAGCCAAAGTCAGACGCTTAATCAACTGAGCCACCCAGGTGCCTCTGTTGATATTTTTAAAGAACTAGATATTGATTTCACTCCTATTTTCTATTGTTTTCATAGTCTTTATTTCATTTATTCTTGCTCAGATCTTATTTTGCTTCCTTCAACTACTAACTTTGGGGTTTAATTTTTTTCTCATTCCTTTATGAGATTAGATTGAGTTTTTTTTTTCTTGAGGTAGTAATTTTCCTCTGAGAACTGCTTTTGCTGAGTTCCAAAGATTTTGCATTTATGTTTTCATTTTCCTCTATGTAGTTTTGAATATTTCCTCTTTGATTTCTTTATTGACCTTTTAGTTGTTTAGTAGCATGTTGTTTAACCTCTTTGTATTCAAGTTTTTTCTTGTAATTAATATATAGTTTTATACCCTTGTAGTGGAAAAGAAGTTTGATAGGATTTCAATCTTCTTAAATTTAATTAGACTTGTTTTGCAGGCTAACGTGTGATCTATCCTAGATAATATTCCATGTGCACTGGAAAAAAATGTGTATTCTGTTGTTTGTGGATGGAATGTACTGTATATATCTGTTAAGTCCTTCTTGTTTAATGTTTTATTTCAAAGACACTGGTCCCTTATTGATCTTCTGCCTGATCTATCCATGATATAAATGGAGTGCTTAAGTTCAATGCTATTATAATTTATTTCCCTATATATGTTAATATATGCTTTATATATTTAGGTGCTCTAATGTTGGATACACACACACACACACACACACACTTAGTGAGTCAACCCTTTATTATTATGTAAGGCCTTCCTTTGTCTCTCATTAGTCACAATAGACTTAAAAACAAAGGCTCAGATATAATATAAATTTAGCAATTTGAGGTTTATCCTGGTTTTTGTTGGCATGGAACATCTCTTTCCATTCCTTCACTTTCAGTCTTTATGTGTCCTTATATGTAAAGTGAACCTCTTGCAGGCAGCATATAGATGCGTCTTGTTTTTCCATCCATTCTGTTGCCCTATCTCCTTTGATTGGAACAATTAGACCAAGTAAGAGTAAGTATTGATAGGTATGTCCTTACTGCCATTTTGTTAATTGATTTCTGGCTGTTTTGTAGTTCTCTGTTCCTTTCTTCTTATTTTGCTTTATTTCCTTGTGGTTGATAACTTTCTATAATGCTATGTTTAGCTTTCTTCTTATTTTTTGTGTATCTGTTATACATTTTTGGTTTGTGGATACCATGATATATAACATTCTAAGCATATAGCAGTCTATCTTGTCAATGATCATTTAAGTTTGAACACATTCTAAAAGCTCTTCATGTTTACTCTTCCTCTCCATGTTTTATGTATATGTTATATTTTCATCTTTTTATTTTGTGAAACAAATTTTGAAGATATTTAGTTGAGATTTGTCTTTCATTTGTAACATATGCCTCTTTCATTTTGCTTGACTTTGTGTTGATTTTGATGAATCGGAACAACTACTTCTCCTACACTTGAAGGAATGGTATTGTGTATGGTTGTTCCCTGTATAGATTGTGTGCCTGGTGACTTTGGCTGGCTGCCTGGATCTGTGTCTTTTATGGGCTGAGGGTCCCAGGGTGCTCTGTATTGGGCCCACCATGATTGGATGGCCTGATCTAAAGCGGGTGTAGGCTAGGTGGTCCTGGGCTTTCCACAGAGTGGATGCCCTGGCAGGACAGATGAAGCTGAAATGGATGCAAGCTGGGAGTGGGGATCCTAGGGTTCTCCACACACAGAGTTCTCTGGCAGGAAAGTTGAAGCAAAGGCAGGCATGGGCCAGGGGTGCCTTAGCAACCCACTGGAACCAAAGTGGTATACATCTGGAGTGTTCTGCGGTGTTTTGCAGTATTCTTCAGCAAGATAGCTCCACTGTAGTGAGCAATGACCCAGGGTGTCCCAGTGTATGCCACACCAGGGGCATCTTGCTAGAATGGCTGGGGCTGGTGTGGTCTATGGCCCAAGAACTGATAAAGTAGGTCAGCCAGGGTGCCTGAACCCTGTTCCTGTTTATTCTATCAAGGTGGAGGGGGAATGTAAACCTTGGCATTAGTCAGCCCGTCTAACCCAGAGATACAGCAGTTCCCCCATTTGGTGGAATTGTGGGTCTGTATTGTTTATGTCCTAACTGCTCTTTTAACCTATGGGGTTTCTTTCCCTATGTCATAGGGTGTTTGTGGCTAGAGGCCCAGTGTTCACTGAAGTGGCTGAGTGGCTATTGCACTGCACTCTGCTCCCATCTATGCTATTAAGGTGAAAAGGGGAAAGTATACAGTGGTGCTTGCCAGCCCCTCCAACCCAGAGAGTTCCAGCAGCTCCCCTGAAATTTGTCAGGGTTTTAGGATTTGTTTCTTTATATTCTAGGTGCCCTTTAAAGCCACAGCTTTTTTTTTTTTCTGGCCCTAGATCAGGTGAATCTACTCAGCTTCTCTGTAGTATGCCTCTCTACTATAGTTTACTGTGAGAGGGTGGGGGGTTCTCTTACTATGTTTTTGTGTCTGTTGCCATTATCTATGTGGTCTGTGTGTGTGTGTATGTGTGGACACTGCTCAGTCAGCCCTCAGTTCATTTGGAGGAATTTATTCTATAGATTTGCTATGTCCATGGAAGGCTTTATTGCAGGGTCTTCCTACATTGCTGTTTTGGACCAGAACTCACTAGCAACTTTTTAATAAGATTCTGAAACTTTGATCCCTTTAGAGGGTTGTTATAACATCATTTTTTTTTTGCTCATTCCTAGCTAATTTGGAGTCTTTGAGTAGGAAACAGGTGGCTAACACGAAAAGTCACCATTAAAATTTTCCAATGTCTAATTTGGAATTCTGCAAACACTATTTTGCTTCTCTAGGGGCCAAACAGGCACTCAGTTCACTTCTATTAACTTTTCATGCTTTTTAATCTTCATTAAAATGGAGCTAAAAATAACTACAGAAAGCATGCTTAGAAGGAACTCTTATAAATCCTATTGTGTACAAAAGTGCTAGAAACAAAGGTGGAATAAAAGAACTTTATTCCTTTCTTTAAATATAGTATTTAGAATTTCTTCATTACTATTATTTTATCTGTTAGTATCCTTAAAGATGTACACACATATTTGGAACTTTACACTAAGCATATATGTGATCATATTGAACATACATTTTTTTTTAAACGTTTATTTATTTTTGAGACAGAGAGAGACAGAGCATAAACGGGGGAGGGTCAGAGACAGGGAGACACAGAATCCGAAACAGGTTCCAGGCTCTGAGCTGTCAGCACAGAGCCCGATGCGGGGCTCGAACTCACAGACCGCGAGATCATGACCTGAACCAAAGTCGGACGCTCAACCGACCGAGCCACCCAGGCGCCCCTTGAACATACATTTTAATGCCTCCTCCTACCTGTTCTGTTTGACTTTGATTTCTCCTTTCTACTTCCTCCACTCTCCTTTAACAAGTCTCTCCCATCCCTATAATCTACATTAACTTCTAAACTTTTCCACATTTTCTCTATGTTTATGGATGCAGTGATTTTTATTGTCCTTTCTTTTAAAAGATGAGATCACATTGCATACAACTTCGCACATGTTGCTTTGCTTACCAGTAACTCATGGACAATCCTCCAAACACACAATTGTATGAGATCTATATGTTTAATGGCTACGTTATATAATACTGTGTCTGATAATTATTTAACCACTTGTGGGTATTCATTTTATTTCTCATTTTTTTGTCAAGATGAACAATGCCTCAGTAAACATCTTTGTACATATAGATGTGCTTTTACACTGGTTGATTAAAATAAGGTAGAGTGCTAGGAATGGGATTGCTGAATCAAAACCTAGATGGAGTCTAAATAGAATAGATAGTGCTAAATGGCTTTTTAAAAGAGTTTTACAGGGTACCTGGGTGGCTCAGTCAGTTAATCATCCAACTTCAGCTCAGGTCATGATCTCACAGTTCATGAGTTTCACCCGATGACAGACTCTGTGCTGACAGCTCAGAGACTGAAGGCTGCTTCAGATTCTGTCTCTCTCTGTCTCTCTCTCTCTCACTTAAAAATAAACATTAAAAACATTTTTTTAGAGTATCACAACACAATTTCCTCAGCAATTAAAGATATCTTTCTTCCAACTCTGTACTAGCAGCTTTATTACATTTAAATTTTTATCAGTCTGATGGATGTAAAGTGATAGTTTGCTATCAATTTATTCTGTATATTCCTAACTATCATTTTTCACACGCAGACACACACACAACTTGGCCATTTTGATTAGCTGTTCTGGATGGTTTGCCTATTTTTTTCTTCATATTATTTGGAGACTTCATGTATCGATTCGCAATAAGCATAATGTATAATATACATATTAACTCTGGTTCTACATATATTAAAATATTTTTTCCAAGTATATTGTTTTGATTTATTTTTTACTTTCATAATATAATTTGTTGTCAAGTTGGCTAACATACAGTGTACAGAGTGCTCTTGATTTTGGGGATAGTTTCCTGTGATTCACTGCTTATATACAACACCCAGTGCTCATCCCAACAAGTGCCATCCTCAATGCCCATCACCCATTTTCCCCTCTCCCCCCACCCCCCATCAACCTTCAGTTTGTTCTTTGTATTTAAGAGTCGCTTATGGTTTGCCTCCCTCTCTGTTTGAAACTATTTTTTCCCCTTCCCTTTCCCCATGGTCTTCTGTTAAGTTTATCACATATGAGTGAAAACATATGATACCTGTCTTTCTCTGACTGACTTATTTCACTTAGCATAATACCTTCCAGTTCCATCCACATTGCTGCAAATGGAAGGATTTCATTCTTTCTCTTTGCTAAGTAGTATTCCATTGCATTTATAAATCACATCTTCTTTATCCATTCATCAGTTGATGGACATTTAGGCTCTTTCCATAATTGGGCTATTGTTGAAAGCATTGCCATAAACATTGGGGTACATGTGTCCCAATGCAGCACTCCTGTACCCTTTGAATAAATTCCTAGTAGTTCTATTGCTGGGTTGTAGGGTAGTTCTATTTTTAATTTTTTGAGGAAACTCCACACTGTTTTCCAGAGTGGATGCACCAGCATGCATTCCCACAGCAGTGCAAGAGGGTTCCCATTTCTCTACATGCTCACCAGCATCTGTTGTTTCTGAGTTAATTTTACCCACTCTGACTGGTATGTGGTGCTATCTCGGTGGTTTCGATTTATATTCCCCTGATGATGAGTGATGTTGAACATCTTTTCATGTATCTGTTGGCCATCTGGATGTCTTCTTTAGAAAAGTGTCTATTCATGTCTTGTGCCCATTTCTTCACTGGATTATTTGGTTTTTTTGGCTGTTGAGTTTGGTAAATTCTTTTATCTGATATACCATTTGCAAATATCTTTTCCCATTCCATCAGTTACCTTTTAGTTTTGTTGATTGTTTCCTTTGCTGTAAAGAAGCTTTTGTTTTAATGAGATACCAATAGTTCAATTTTATTTCCCTTGTTTTGGAGAGGTGTCAAGCACTAAATTGCTGTGGCTGAGGTCAAAGATGTTGTCACTTGTTTTCTTCTCTACGGTTTTGATGGTTTCCTGTCTCACATTTAGGTCTTTCACCCATTTTGAGTTTATTTTTGTGCATGGTGTAAGAAAGTGGTCAAGTTTCATTCTTCTGCATGTTGCAGTCCTATTCTCCCAGCACCATTTTCTAAAGAGACTGTCTTTTTCCATTGGATACTCTTTCCTCCTTTGTCAAATATTAGTTGGCCATACATTTGTGGGTCCAATTCTGGTTTCTCTATTCTATTCCATTGGTCTATGTGTCTGTTTTTGTGCCAATACCATACTATCTAAAGTCTGGGTTTGTGATACCTCCTGCTTTGGTTTTCTTTTTCAAAATTACTTTGGCTATTTGGGGTCTTTTATAGTTCCATACAAATTTTAGGATTATTTGTTCTAGCTTTGAGAAGAATGTCAGTACAATTTTGATTGGGATTGCACTGAATGTGTAGATTGCTTTGGGTAGTATTGACATTTTAACAATATTTGCTCTTCCAATCCATGAGCATGGAATGTTTTTCCACTTCTTTGTGTCGTCTTCGTCTTTTACCTCTTTGGTTAGGTTTATTCCTAGGTATTTTATGGTTCTTGGTGCAATTGTAAATGGAATCAATTTCTTGATTTCTCTTTCTGTTGCTTCATCATTGGTGTATAGGAGTGCAACTGGTTTCTCACATTGATTTTGTACCCTGAGACTTTGCTTAATTCATGTATCAGTTCTGGGAATCTTTTGGTGGAGTCTTTGGGTGTTCCATGTACAGTATCATGTCATCTGCAAAAAGTGAAAGTTTAACTTCTTCACCAATTTGGATGCCTTTTTTTTGTTTTTGTTGTTGTCTGATTGCTGAAGCTAGGGTTTCCAACACTATGTTAAATAACAGTGGTGAGAATGGACATACATTCCTGTTGTGTTCCTGATCTCAGTGGGGAAAGCTCTCAGTTTTTCCTCATTGAAGATGATACTAGCTGAGGGCTTTTCATATATGGGCTTTTATGATGTTAAGGTATATTCCTTCTGAATATATCCTGACTTTCTTGAGCGCTTTTATCAAGAAAGGATGCTACATTTTGTCAAACATTTTTTCTGCATTTATTGAGAGGACCATGTGGTTTTCATTCTTTTTTTATTATTAATGGCATGTATCAGATTGGTTGATTTGTGGATACTGAACCAGCTCTGCATCCTATGAATAAATCCCACTTGATCCTGGTAAATAATTCTTTCAATGTGTTGTAGGATCCAATTTGCTAGTATCCTGTTGAGAATTTTTGCATCCATGTTTATCAGGGAAATTTGTCTGTAGTTCTCCTTTTTTAGTGGGGTCTTTGTCTTGTTTTAGAATCAAGGTATTGCTGGCCTCATAGAATAAAATACAAAATATTCTAAGAGTTCTCATTGACTGTTTTTCCTCTATCCATTCTCTATAATTCCAAATTCATATTCACATACTATAAATACATATATACATATATAACTATATATGCAGGTATATATATACATATGTGTGCATATATATACAAATATATATTTGTGTATGCATATACACACGAATTTTCTAGAATTGAAGAAAGGTGTGGATCTTCTTACTGAAAGATAACCTAAAATAAGAGTAAGATACATAATAACCAATTTTATCTGGGTTTATTGCAGTAAAAATGCAGAACTCTAACATAACAAGAAAAATTTTAAAAACAGCCCCAAAGAAAAATCTGGTTACCTACAAAAGTCTTATTACTAACAAATAACTATTAGACTGTCACCAAATTTGCTATCAGCAACAACAGTTGTCCAAAAACAGTGGAAGAGTTTTAAAGTGCTGAAAAAAATAGCCATCAATCTGGAATTCTATGCCTGGATAAAGTATCAACCAAGAACAATGGCAAAGATGTTTTCAGACAAAAATTCAGAACATTCACCATTCACCCAATTTCACCACAATTATAAATAAATGATTTTTTTTAGTAAAATGGAAAATGAAGCAAGAAGGGAGCTATGTACAAGAAGCAACAATGATCAAAGACATTTTAAAACATGTTAATTAAGGGGCGCCTGGGTGGCTCAGTCCTTAAGCGTCCGACTTCGGCTCAGGTCACGATCTCGCGGCCTGCGAGTTCGAGCCCCACGTCGGGCTCTGGGCTGATGGCTCAGAGCCTGGAGCCTGCTTCCGATTCTGTATCTCCCTCTCTCTCTGCCCCTCCCCCGTTCATGTCTGTTTCTCTCTGTCTCAAAAAATAAATAAACGTTAAAAAATAAATAAATAAATAAATAAATAAAACATGTTAATTAAGCCTAAGTGAGCATCCACTGGAAGATGATGATTCTAGTGGTAGGGCATTAAAACAAGGTAGAACTAAAATATTATTCATCAATAGCCTCATAGATGGGAGAGAAAATTGAAGTGAAAATTTCTAATGTCCTTGAGTTATTCAAGAGACTATAGATATTGGTTAATTTTAAACTTCAGGTAAATGTGCATGCTAAAGAATCTCAGAGTAGCTCCTAAAAATAAAAAATGGAATTGTATAACTTTATACATTTGTGGGGGGAAATATTATTTGATAATAGTACACAGGAAAGGGAAAAATGTGAATAGAACTTTGCAAAGAAAAAAAAAAGATACAAGGTATCTTGTAAAACAAGAGAGACCCACCTAAATTAAAATAGAGGGGGAACAATTAAAGAATAAAAAAAATGTAAAAGCTGTAGTAGGCAACTATTAACCAAAATATGCTAGTGAATTAATATTAAACAAAATAGTCTTTAAGGAAAAAAACTATTATTGAATTTGGGGTGAACAGATTCCAACATGCCCCCCTACCATGATCCCTGCCTCCTAATGTCTACATCTTTGTGTATTCATTCCCTTCTATGTAGATGGGACCTGTGAGTTGCTTCTAATAAATAGAATAAGAGTGAAGGGATATTATACTCTTGATCATTACCATTATGTAAGTGTCCAACATACTATTTAACTCATTCTAGAGATTCTCTCTGCCAGCTTGCTAAATTAAGAAGCTATGTAAATGTGGGGTGGAGGTGGGGGAAGAAGCCCTGTAGGAAGTCTTCGTGGCAAGGAACTGTGATCAGCCTTTAAGAACTGCTGGCAGCCTCTAGCCAACAGCCAGAAAGAAATCAAGTTCTTCATACCTGTAACTACAAAGGAATGAATTCTTCTAACAACATGAGTGGGATTGGAAGCATATTTTTCCACAATCAAGCCTCTAGAGGATAATTTATCCTGGTTAACACCTTTACTACAGCCTCATGAGATCCTAAGTAGAGAACTCAACTAAGTCATGCTAAACTTCTCACCCACAGAAGCTGTGAGTCAAAAAAAATGTGTGTTGTATAAATTTGTTATGCAGCAATAGGAGTCTACTATAAGTCTGAATTAGGTCATTACTTCATGATAAAAGAAGCAATCTATTGAGATATATAATAACCCTAAACTAATATGAACTTAAAAACTTATTTAAATATAGGGAGGAACAACATGGCAGAGAAGTAGGGAGATCCGAAGTTCCCTCCCAAAGCAGTGTTGAAGCTAAAGGACTTTGAACTCTGGGATTCCAGGAGGCAGAGTCATTTCCAGGGACCCATAGGGACAACCTTATGGACAATAGGTGCATGATTGCAAACAGGCAGAGATAAAACGAATGGAGGGTATGGCCCCTTCTGTGGGGAGACAAAGGGAAGAGAAAGAGCGGCAGGGAAGGAGAGAACTATATCTGGACAAGAGAAAAACCATGGACCAGGATGGAGAAAGACCCAGTCTCTAACTGAAGGGCTTTCTTTGGACTGGGGCCAGCTGCACCGATCACGCACCTGGGGAGGAGGGGAGCCAGCCCCAGTCTCAGTGGCTAGGTCAAGGGCTCAGTCCACAGTAGGAGAAAGTGATTCCCTCCCTGGAGTGCTGTGAGACAAGACAAAGACTGCCTGCATCTGCCAGCCAGAGACCATATATCAGGCAGCGCTGAACAGCACTCCCACAGTACCAGGCACACAGAGTGGGAGTTTGAATCCCAGCCAAGCATCGGGACATGGGAATTGGCAGAGCAGGACAAACTGCCTCATTTGCACCTATGGCACAGTGAAGACTGCTCAAACAGAGTGGTAGGGGACACCTAGTCTGTGGAGGAGAGACTGGGGTGTCCTACCATTTTTCTCCCTATCACCAACAAGGGGGGACTTTGGTGAACAGACAATGAGCCACAGTGGAGGTGGGACCAGCATACACCAAACCAAAACCCTCTGTGCCTGGTAAGTGTGTACCTACTGAAATGGGATTGATGCTGATGAACTAGACAGCCCCTGCTCCAGACCAGCACTGTTGCATTGCCTTGTTTAATTCTTGGAGAATTCTTATTATATATATATATTCTTCCTTCCTTTTATCCTTCTTATCTCTTCCCTCCAGTCTAGTTGCTCTGGTTGTTGGTTTGTTTAAGCAGACATATTCAATCCATTCTCTTGATACGTGTTTCATACCTCCTCCTTTACTCTCCTTTCTCTCTCCCTGGATTAAGCCATATAGTTTCTCTGTCTGGACAACTTTCTTTTCTTTTTCCCCACCTCCTTCTTTATTTTCCTTTCCTCTCTCTGGATTAAGCTGTATAGTTTCTCTGGTCAATTTTTATTTTTTCTTTTTCCCCCCACCCCTGAATTTTCTCTCTTTGTATGGGATAAGGCCTCTTCCATCAGCACCACCTCCACTCTGTTGTTGACTTGTAGCTGGTGTTTCTGTTTTTTTGTTTTGGAGCTTTTGTTTGTTTGTGTGTTTGTGTATTTTTGTTTTCTGTTTTGTTTGTTTTCTTTTCCAAGGCTACTTCAATGAACAAATCAAAGCACACCTGGTAGAGGGTTCAAAACATCTCTATAAGTAGGGAGATAAAGTAACCAAAGTCACAACAACAGAGAGCAAGTAACTCCAAAAAAACACCTGATGAAAGCCAGACCCTGGACATCATATGAATGTAATGAATATAATAGTACTTACAGGTGCAGGGCACATAACAAGCTTTTAAAAGAGACATAAGGGACAGAAAACTAGCCAAAATGATGAAACGGAAGAATTCTCCTCAAATCCCAGGAAGAAATGACACCTAAAAAATTCCTCAAAACATATATAAACAATATAACTGAACAAGAATTTAAGATAATAACCATAAGATTAATCGCTGGACTTGGAAAAAAAAGCATAGAAAACTGCAGAGAATCTATTGCTGCAGAGATCTAGGAACTAAAAAATAGTCATGATGAATTTTAAAATGCTGTAAATGAGGTGCAAAATAAACTAGAGGTGGTCACAGCAAGAATTCAAGAGGCAAATGGGAGTATAGGTGAAACAGAAGATAAAATTATGGAAAAAGATGAAGCTGAGAAAAAGAGAGATAAAAAATTCTGAATCATGAAGGGAGAATTAGAGAACTAAGTGATTCAATGAAACAGAACAATATCTGTATCATAGGTGTTCCAGAGAAGGAGAGAGAGAAAGGGGCTGAAGGTGAGCTTGAACAAATCATAGCTGAGAACTTCCACAATCTGGGGAAGGAAACACATTGAAATCCAGGAGGTACAGAGAACTCCCTTCAGATGTAACTTGAATCAGTCTTCTGCATGACATATCATAGTGAAACTAGCAAAATACAAGTTCATAAAGAGAGAATTCTGAAAACAACTAGGGATAAACAGGCCTTAACCTACCAGTGTAGACATAAAACAGTAGTAGCAGACCTATCCACTAAAACTTGGCAGGCCAGAAAAGGAGTGGCAGGAAATTTTCAATGTGATGAATAGGAAAAATATGCAGCCAAGAATCCTTTATCTGGAAAGCCTGTCATTCAGCATAGGAGAGATAAAAGTTTTCACAAACAAAAACTGAAGGAATTCATCACCACTAAACCAGCCATACAAGAGATCCTAAGGGAGACTCTGTGAGTGTTTCAAGGACCATAAAGGACAAGAGATATCAGTACAAGCATGAAACCTACAGATATCACAATGGCTCTAAACCCATATCTTTCAATAATAACACTGGATGTAAATGGACTAGATCCTCCAATCAAAAGACAGGGTATCATATTGGATTTTAAAAAAAGACCCATCTATTTGCTGTCTACAAGAGACCCATTATAGACCTGAGGACACCTTCATATTGAATGTGAGAGGATGGAGAACCATCTATCATGCTACTGGAAGTCAAAAGAAAGCTGGAGTAGCCATACTTCCATCAGACAAACTAGATTTTAAAGTCTGTAACAAGAGATGAAGAAGGGCATTTTATAATAATTACAGGGTCTATCAATCAAGAAGAGCTAACAATTATAAATGTTTATGCACCAGATTCAGAAGCACCCAAATATATAAAACAATCACAAACAGAAGCAATCTTATTGGTAAGAATGTGATAATTGCGGGGGACTTTAATACTCTACTTACAACAATGGACAGATCATCTAGACACAAAAACACTAAAGAAGCAATGGTCCTGAATGATACTCTGGACCAGATGGACTTGACCAATATATTTAGAACTTTTCATCCTAAAGCAGAATATACATTCTTCTCATGTGCACATGGAACATTCTCCGAGATATATTACATAATGATCATACCATGCACACTTTCAGGTCACAATGCTATGAAACTTGAAATCGACCACAGAAAAAAGTTTGGAAAACCTCCAAATGCATGGAAGTTTAAGAACATTCTACAAAGGAATGAATGGGCCAACCAGGCAATTAAAGAAATTAAAAAATATATGGAAACAAATTAAAATGAAAATACAGCAATCCAAACGCTTTGGGATATAACAAAGGTAGTCCTAAGAGGAAAATGCATTGCGTCCAAACATATCTCAAGAAACAAGAAAAATCCCAAATACAAAATCTAACAGCACACCTAAAGGAACTAGAAGCAGAATATCAAAGAAACCCCAAACCCAGCAGAAGAAGAGAAATAACAAAGTTCAGAGCAGAAATAAACAATATAGTATCAAAAAAAAAAAAAGTAAAAGAAAAAAAACAGTGGAACATATCAATGAAATTAAGAACCGTTTTTTTGAAAAAAAAAAAAAAGAAAGAAAACAAAATTGATAAACCTCTAGCCAGACTTCTCAAAAAGAAAAGACAGAGGACCCAAATAGATAAAATCACAAATGGATTTTATTACAACTAACCCCTCAGATATACATGCAATTATCAGGGAATACTATGAAAAATTATATGCCAAAAACAGGACAACCTGGAAGAAATAGACCAATTCCTAGACACCCACACACTACCAAAACTCAAACATGAAAAAATAGAAAATTTAAACAGACCCATAACTAGTGAAGAAATTGAATCAGTCATCAAAAATCTCCCAACAAATAAGAGTCCTGGACCAGATGGCATCCCTGGGGAATTCTACCAGACATTTAAAGCAGAGCTAATGCCTATTTCTTCTCAAGATGTTCCAAAAAAATAGAATGAGTCTGGAAGTTTTCCTTCCATTTCTATGAAGCCAGCATTACTTTGATTCCCAAACCAGACAGAGACCCAACAAGAAAAAAGGAGAACTACAGGCCAATATCCCTGATGAACATGGATGCTAAAATTCTCAACAAGATAAATTGAATTCAGCATATAAAAAGAATTACTCACCATGATCAAGTGGATTCATTCCTGGGCTGCAGGGTTGGTTCAATATTTGCAAATCAATCAGTGTGATACATCACATTAATAAAAGAAGGTATAAGAACCATATGATCCTGTCAATAGATGCAGAAAAAGCATTTGACAAAATACAACATTCTTTATAAAAACCCTCAATACAGTTGGAATAGAAGGAACATACTTAAACATCCATATATGAAAGACATATATGAAAAGCCCACAGCCAGTATTATCCTCAGTGGGGAAAAACTGAGAGCTTTCCCCGACACTGGGAACACGACAGGGACATCCACTCTCACCACTGTTATTTAACATAGTGATGGAAGTCTTAGCATTAGCAATCAGACAACAAAATGAAATAAAATTCATCCAAATTGGCAAAGAAGTCAAACTTTTACTTTTTGCAGATGACACGATACTCTACATAGAGCACCCAAAAGTCTCCACCAAAAGACTCCTAGAACTGATACATGAATTCATCAAAGTCTCAGGGTACAAAATCAATGTGAGAAATCGGTTGCATTCCTGTACACCAATAATGAAGCAACAGAAAGAGAAATCAAAAAATCGATCTCATTTACAATTGCACCGAGAACCATAAAATACCTAGTAATAAACCTAACCAAAGATGTAAAGGACCTGTATGCTGAAAACTATAGAAAACTTACAAAGGAAATTGAAGAAGACACAAAGAAATGGAAAAATATTCCATGCTTATGGATTGGAAGAGCAAATATTAAAATGTCAATACTACCCAAGGCAATTACACATTCAATGCAATCCCAATCAAAATTGCACCGACATTCTTCTCAAAGCTAGAATAAAGAATCCTAAAACATCTATGGAACCACAAAAGACCCCAATTAGCCAAAGTAATGTTGAAGAAAACCAAAATGGGAGGCATCACAATCCCAGATGTTAGTCTCTATTACAAAGCTGCAATCATCAAGACACTATGGTATTGGCAAAAAAATAGACACATAGACCAATGGAATAGAATAGAGAACCCAAATTGGACTCACAAATGTATGGCCAACTAATCTTTGACAAAGCAGGAAAGAGTATCCAATGGAAAAAGTCTCTTTAGAAAATGGTGCTGGGAGAACAGGACAGCAACATGCAGAAGAATGAAACTAGATCACTTTCTTACACCATACACAAAAATAAACTCAAAATGGATGAAAGACCTGAATGTGAGACAGGAAACCATCAAAACCCTAAAGGAGAAAGCAGACAACAACCTCTTTGACCTCAGTCACAGCAATTTCTTACTCGACACATCTCCAAAGGCAAGGGAATTAAAAGCAAAAATGAACTATTGGGACCTCACAAAGATACAAAGCTTCTCTGCACTGCAAAGGAAACAATCAACAAAACTAAAAGGCAACTGACGGAATGGGAAAAGATATTTGCAAATGACATATAGGACAAAGGACTAGTATTCAAAATATAAAGAACTTACAAAATTCAACACCTGAAAAACAAGTAATCCAGTGAAGAAATGGGCAGAAGACATGAATAGACACTTTTCCAAAGAAGACATCCAGATGGCCAACAGACAACATGAAAAGATGCTCAATGTCACTCATCTTCAGGGAAACACAAATCAAAGCCACACTGAGATAACACCTCACGCCAGTCAGAGTGGCTAAGATGAACAAAACAAATCAGGAAAATACAGATGCTGGCGAGGATGTGGAGAAACAGGAACTGTCTTGCACTGTTGGTGGGAATGCAAACTGGTGCAGCTGCTCTGGAAAATAGTGCGGAGGTTTCTCAAAAATCTAAAAATGGAGCTACCCTATGACCCAGCAATAGCACCACTGGGAATTTACCAAAGGGATAAAGGAGTGCTGATGCATAGGGGCATGTGTACCCCAATGTTTATATCAGCACTATCAACAGGAGCCAAATTATGGAAAGAGCCTAAATGTCCATCAACTGATGAATGGATAAAGAAGATGTGCTTTATATATACAATGGAATATTCCTTGGCAATGAGAAAAATGTTTCACCAAGTCTCTAGATGTGTGTTAATTCAGAAGCCTGTCCCTCAGGATGAATCTTTAGGGTCATTAAATAAACCTCTTTTTCAGAAAGACTTGGGGTGTTTCAGTTAGCTGTCTCTCCATTGTGCCCTGAGGGCATAGCCATGGTAAGTCCACATGAGTCCTTTAAGGACTGTTTTTCAGTTGATTATAACCTTGTGGGTCTTGTGGGTATAAGCTCCATTGGCTTTACAACTAGGATGTTTGGAGACCTCTTACATATAGTTCTTAAAAGTTGAGGTGCCAGATATAGGGTTCAAATCCTTTGCTCTTTGGGAGAAGCTGGGAATTGTGAGTTGCCTCCTGATTGTGGGATACCATGCTGAAATTTGCAGGCATTGTTGCTGCAGCATAATTTAGCAGAGTTGACTAATGCAATCAGTTCTGAAATCAGTTTAGCTTATGTAGTAATTAGAAGATATACATATCTTATGAATTACTGATTTTGCTTGTAATTATAGACCCTAGAAAAATTCTCATTCATGGGCACAAAGAGATACATACAAGGTTGTTATTAAAGTATTATTTGTAAGAGCTAAAAATTATAAAAAATCTAAATATTATCAATAAAGGGATGGATACATCCATTATAGTATATTTATGCAATGTGATACTATACAAAAGTTAAATGAATTGAGTTTAATCAAATTAATGCAAATCTCAAAAACATAGTGTATGAAAAAACATATTGCTAACGTATGATACCCTTTATAGTAAAGTTTTCAACACAATAAACAGTTCTGAATATTATATATATATTGCTGTATCTTTACTCCAATGAATAACAAAGATACATCAACTTCAGGATAGTCACTACCCTTGGAGAGAGATGGAGAACAGGAAAAGATTTAAAGAAAACTTCAACTATGTCATTTTTTTTCTTTCAAAAATATGATATTCCAGTTATCAAAATATTAACATTTGTTTAAAACTAGATCTCAGGTATTATTTTTTTCTGAACATCTGTATATCTCATTAGAAAAGTCTTGGGTAAATTTGATGTCCATTTCATACTATTTTGAAATCTTCCTTCCCAAAATAATTCTTTAGCTGTCATATAGTGGTTCTGCCTTTACTATACTATTAACATTAAAGATTAAGTCTGTTTGTTATATTGGCCAATGAGGAAACATGGGTAATGAAAATATTATGTGCTCCAAACTCAAGGCAGCATGATCTGCACTGTTGGTTCTGACAGAGTGTAAATACCTAAGCTTTCTGTGCTTTGGTTACTATTCTCCAATGTTACAATTAGGATAAGGGAAAAAATTCACTACATCAAAAGCCGTTAATAAATAAAAATAATTATGTAATAATATCTAAAATATATTATGAATGCTTCTCTACCTAACATTTATTTCCCATTCTGTAGATGAGAAAATCAAGAATCAAAGAATTTAGCCATCTGATCTCAGTAACTTAATACTGTTGTTTGACTTCTTAGAAAATCCTAGATGGCCCTAAAACAGTATAGATATTAATAGTCCCCCCCCCAATTCTCTATTACAAAAATAACCTGACTTATGCACATTTATCTTAATATTTAGGAACTCAGAAGACATTGATCCAAAGATGTCTTCAGCATAAATGACACATTATTTGCTGTTTCTTGAGTGTCTCCTAAGCCAAGTTACAGGGCCCTATACATGTTACAGTTTCAATAGATATAATGAATATTTACACATTGATATAGGACAAGAGTGAAATTAATATCTGTCAACAATATGTAATTGAGAAGAAAGCATACAAGATCAGATTTCAAAGGACTAAACCAAATAAACCTCAGGATTATTATTTCTCTTCATTTGGTTTAAAATTTTATCATAGCACATAGCAATGAAAGAAGTCCAAAAATTGTTGTCACTCCAACAAAAAATAAAAACCTAAGATGTTTGCTTCAAGTCTGTCTAACTCTTCTATTTTTTTTCTTCATGGAATGCTGACATGTTTTAAATTACTAATTTACTTTTAATAAAAAGTTGTTTGGAAGCTGTGAAAAAATATTTTATACCTTCCAAGGCTTTGAAGATTATTTTGTGTTAACAAGGCAGCAAGTCTTTCAAATAACTTGTTCTCTTCAAGTGATAAAGAAATTACCCTAATCACTAAACAAATTAGCCTTCAAGCCCTATATTCCTTAGTAAAATTTAAAATCACTGAAAAACTGATAGTGACTTCTTTATATCTTTCCAGTCCAGGCTAAAGCCCTATGTGAATAATTGTGAAAACAGGCTCACTTTATTTTGTTTAGAGAATAAAAAGTAAGTATGCTTTCATGTATCTGAATTTTATTAGAACTTTCAAATAAAAGGAATTTTCAAATAAAAGGAAATTCACCACTTCTTTGAATATTCAATCAGTTACATAGCATTTTTGATACATAGTCACTTGAAGATTTCATTTACGTTGTTAAAAAATAAAATTCAACTAAGTAAATGTAAAGATCTAATTGACTTTATTCAATGATTCATGAATCTGGCAGCATCTCATCTAGCAAACAGAAGAGAGCTACAAAGAGCTCTACAAAATGAAATGATTTTATAGACAGAAGGAGGGTGGGACAAGGAAGTTAAGAGTGACTTTAGGCAAGCTCACCTGCCATGAGAAGGCAAGGGGTGGGTTCAGGAAGATGATATTATTAGTGCTGATCAGGAAATTCCAGATTGATTGGATTAAAGTTCCATCTGGAACAGACTGAAACCGCAATTAGCTAAGGTACTAAATCTTGATGGGGTTTAACATAAGTGACTCCATTTTGGCTGTTTCTTTTTAACAAGGTAAATACACCTCAGGCAAACCAGTCCAAACAAGATTTCTGCATTTTATGAGTTCAGTTTTTTCCCCCCACAGTGAATAATTCACCAACATTGTTAATACCAGCAGAAAACCTGAACATGATGATATATAATCTATAATATTTCAGAAATTTAGGAAATAAAAACATGTTATTTTCTGCTTTTCTAAGTAAGGAACTCTTCAGTCTAACTTGGACCCAACAAGAAACTAATAACGGACTACATTAATTTTATCAAAGGCCTAATTTCAGTTGCTAATAGTCACTAATAAAAGGAACAAGCTAGTACCTCCTAAAAACCCTCATACCGTCCAGCCTAGAATTTATATATAAATAGATGCAAATAAGTTGAGAAACAAAGAATTTGTAAAATGATAAAAATAAAAATAAAAAAATTTAAAAGCCTGATTAAAGTCATACCAAAGGGGAGGAAGCCTGGGTAGTTCAATTGATTAAGCCTCCCACTCTTGATTTCATTTTTTTTCTTTTCTTTTCTTTTTTTCAATATATGAAATTTATTGTCAAATTGGTTTCCATATGACACCCAGTGCTCATCCCAAAAGGTACCCTCCTCAATACCCATCACCCACCCTCCCCTCCCTCCGACCTCCCATCAACCCTCAGTTCTCAGTTTTTAAGAGTCTCTTATACTTTGGCTCTCTCCCACTCTAACCTCTTTTTTTTTTCCTTCCCCTCCCCCATGGGTTTCTGTTAAGTTTCTCAGGATCCACATAAGAGTGAAACCATATGGTATCTGTCTTTCTCTGTATGGCTTATTTCACTTAGCATAACACTCTCCAGTTCCATCCACGTTGCTACAAAGGGTCATATTTCTTTCTCATTGCCACATAGTACTCCATTGTGTATATAAACCACAATTTCTTTATCCATTCATCAGTTGATGGACATTTAGGCTCTTTCCATAATTTGGCTATTGTTGAGAGTGCTGCTATAAACATTGGGGTACAAGTGCCCCTATGCATCAGTACTCCTGTATCCCTTGGGTAAATTCCTAGCAGTGCTATTGCTGGGTCATAGGGTAGGTCTATTTTTAATTTTTTGAGGAACCTCCACACTGTTTTCCAGAGTGGCTGCACCAATTTGCATTCCCACCAACAGTGCAAGAGGGTTCCCATTTCTCCACATCCTTGCCAGCATCTATAGTCTCCTGATTTGTTCATTTTGGCCTCTCTGACTGGTGTGCCACTCTTGATTTCAACTCAGGTCATGACGGTGCAGAGCCTGCTTGGGATTCTCTCTCTACCCATCCCCCCCCCCCCCCCCATGGTCACACACACGTGCATTCTGTTTCTCCTACTCTTTCTCAAAATAAACTTGAAAAAAATCATGCCAAAGGGAATGTAAGTCTTTAGATCATAAGAGGGAGCTGAAAGATTTCTAAGACCATTCTTTCTGTCTATGATAGCTATACTCTTGGAGTATAATCTAATGATAGCTATACTCTTAACTTAGAAATTACTTTTGTTTGAAGAACAAAGACTTTTCAGAAGCAAACTTAGGAAAGATAAGTAAATGGAAAAACTAATAGCTCAAGTACCCAAAAAATAACTCCATCAGACAATTTGAGAAAATTAAAGACTATTCCAGTTATTTCTCTAAATTCAGTAGTAATAGGCAGTAGAGAATTACAGTCCAGTACTACCTATTCCAAATAGCTATATGATTTTTAATATCTCTGAGATTCTCCTTAGCTGTCTTTTGATATGAGTTATAAGCCCAAATCTTCTTAATAAGAAAATTATAAATTAGTACACTCTGAATTTTGTTTTTGATCATTTTAATTAAACACATCAATGCTCTTTCCCTTTAACAGAAAAATTGGGAATGTATTTGGGAAACAAAAGTTTCATGGATATTATGAGACAATTATTTAAGCTTGTTTCAAATCTATGTGGAAATAAGCAAAGCATAAATTTGAATAAATCAATTTATATAAAGCCTATAAGAATGTCAAATATATTGATTTTCTGAAGAGTGTTTCCAAAACAATATGTTAAAATACCATCTGAGGGACTTCTGGGGAAGGCAGCAAAGTACAAGGACCTTAAGTTCACCTTGTCCCATAGATACAACTAGACAACACTCGCATCAGTGTAAATAACCTGGAAAACAATGCAAACTTCATAACTAAATGTAGAGAAGAGGTCACAGAGGGGAGCTAAACGGACCTACAGGACTGTCTGCAGGAGGGAGGGACACTATGGGCATGGAATAGGGAGAGAAACAAGCCCTCACACTGAGAAGCCCACATGGGGAAAATAAATCCACATAACATTTGGCTTTGAAAACCAGAGGGGCTGAATTTCATGAGTTTTACAACCAGTGGGACTTAAAACCTGGAATTTTAGAAATCTTCAGGCTCAGCACTGGGATAGCCAGGAAAATAAAGGAAACAGAATCCCTGCACTTAAAGAGACAGTTCAATACACAGCCCACAGAGATAAAGCATAGAAGCAGCAGTTTGAAAAATGCCTGAGGCATACAGGAGGGATAGTAGTTTATTAATCTCAGAGTGTATCCAGGAGGGATGGATATCTTTGGGAGACTTCTCCAGGAACACAGGAACTGGCAGGCACCATTTCCCTCCTCCATCCACCAGCATAAATGCATGATCACTTGTGGGAACCAGCAACGAACCAACACACACTATCTAACATGTTAACACTGCACATCCTTTCCTCCCAACTTTCTGCAGACATGCCCTGCCCAGCCAGGCCAGCCCTAGTCCCAGTGCTATAGGCCCCCTCCCCCAAGAAAACCAGCACAAACCTTGCTAACACCAAACCTCCTGTCCTGCAAACTTTGCAGATCCAAGCCCTCCAACCGAGCTTGTCTTAGTCCTGGTGGCAGTGGCAAAAGTTCTCCTTTTGCAGAGGACTAGCACACAAACCTTGCTAACACTGTACACCCCACCACCATACATCTGCTCCCTGTAATACGCTCTTGACCTGAGACCATTCAAACTGGTGCCACAAGCCTAGCAGTGTGCAAGCAGCCTCAACAGGGGCCAGTACAACTCCAAAGAGACTCCTGCTTTGGGGAGAGGGAAAGATAATCACACACACGTCATACCGTGGCCCCAGCAGTGGGTTGGAAGCAGACAGCTGGTCTGAATACAGGCCCTCAAGGGACAACAGAGGGAAAGGGACCTGCATTTTGGTGCTACTGCATCTCTGGAAAACACCTGCTCTGACTCAACTGAAAACAAGGCAAACCCAGACTGGCCCAATACCAAACACTTCTCACAATAAGCCAGAGAGCCACTGCAGACAACTGGACTGAAGGAAAACACAACCCAACCACAATAGCAGGGCACATACCACAAACATAGGAAACACCCCTGAATCAAAAGGTTCCAGTGAACAGGGGACACTGCACTGCAGGGCACCACAAGATCTCTTCTTTACAAGGCCACTACAGGGCACTTGGTTGGCTCGGTTGAGCATCCAGCTCTTGATTTTGGCTCAGGTCATGATCCCACAGTTTGTGAGATTGAGCCCCACACAGATAGTGTAGAGCCTGCTTTGGATTCTCTCTCTCTCTCTCTCTCTAAGTAAATAAGTGTTTTTTTAAATCCACTACTTTCAAGAGCAAGAGATGTAGCTGACTTTTGAAACACATAGAAACAGAAACAGAGAGTTAGACAAAATGAAGAGACAACATAAAAAAACAGGACATCACAGCAAGATAACTAAATGAAATAGACATAAGTAATATGCCTGATGGGGAATTTAATGATCATAAAAATAGTATACTTGAGAAAAAAGTAGAGGACATCAGTGAGATCCTTAAGGATATTTTTTAGGAGAATCAGAGTTGAAGAAAACAATAAATGAAATTGAAAATACACTAGATGGAATAAATAATACATAGAGAAAGTAGAAGAATGAATCAGTTACCTGGAAGACAGAATAATGGAAAGCAATTAAGCTGAGCAAGTGAGAGGGGGGCAATATGCAAAATAAGAATGGACTTAGGGAACTAAGTGACTCCATCAAGCATAACATTTGCAATACAAGGGCTCCAGAAGGAGAAGAGAGAGAAGGGGGATGGGGCATAATGTTTAATAACAGTGGAAAATTTCTTAAATCTGTAGAAGGAAATAATTCCAGTCCTAGGAGGCACAGAGAGGCCCCAACAAAACCCAAGGAGGTCACACCAAAACATAGCAATTAAAATGGCAAAAAGTAGTAATAGAGAATTTTTAAAGCAGCAACAGAAAATAAAAGTGACATATATAGGAAACCCCATAAGGCTATCAGGTAATTTTTTAGCAGAAACTTTATAAGCCAGAAAAGTATGATGTATTCAAAGGGCCAAAAGGAGAAAGAAGAAAAAAAAAAAAACAAAAAACAAAAAAAAACAACACTGTAGCCAAGAACATTCTATTCAGCAAGCCTGTCATTAAGAATAGGAGATATAAATAGCTTCACAAACAAACAAAAGTTTAAGGAATTCATGACCACTAAACCAGCCCTAAGAGAAATGTTAAAGGGGACTCTTTGATTGGAAAGGAAAGGCCAGGGGTACTTGGGTGGCCTAGTCTGATGAGTGTCCAACTCTTGATTTCACCTTAGGTCATGATCCCAGGATCGTGGGATCAAGCCCAACATCAGGCTCCATGTTTAACATGGAGTCTGCTTAAGATTCTCTCTCTCTTCCGCCTCGTCTGTCCCACTCCCTTGCTTGCTTTCTCTAAAATAAAAAAAAGAAAGGTAATATCATAATTAAGAGAAAATAGGAAGCACAAAAGCAGTAAAAATAAGTATAACTGTAAAAAATTAGCCAAGGAATTCGCATAATAGAAGAATGTAAAGCATGACACTATATACCTAAAATGGGGGAGGAGGGGAAAGGAATAAAAAATGGATTCAAAATTAAGTTACCATCAACTTAATATAGATTTCTATATGCCAAAAATGTAATACACAAACTAGATAGTGACCACAAATCAAAAACAAGTAATAGACATGGAAAAATAAAGAGAAAGGAATGCAAGAATATAATAAAACTACAAACACAACCACAAAACAGGTAACAAAATGTCAATAAATATCTATCAATAATTTATTTGAATATAAGTAAACTGATCCAATCAAAAGACATAGGGTGATGGAATGGATTAAAAAAAAAAAACAAACAAACAAACAAAAAAAACACATCTATATGCTGCCTATAACAGATTTACTTCAGGCCTAAAGACACATGCAGATTGAAAGTGAAGGGGTGGTGAAACATTTATCATGTAAATGGATGTCAAAAGAAAGCCAGGTAGCAATATTTATATCATAAAAAATAGATTTTCAATCAAACACTGTAACAAGAGACAAAGAAGGACACTATATAATAATAAAAAGAACCCAACAAAAAGATATAAGACCTATAAATATTTATCCACCCAACATGGGAGAAAACAAGTACATAAAGTACCTAATAGCAAACATAAAGTAATTGATAGTAATACAATAATAGTAGGGAACTTTAACATCTTACTTACATCAACAGACAGATCATCCAAACAGAAAGTCAACAAGGAAACAGTGCCTTTTAACAACACATTGGACCAGATGGATTTAACAGATATATTTAGAAAATATCATCCTAACACAGCACAATACACATTCTTTTCAAGTGCACATGGAACATTCTCCAGAATCAATCACATTTTTAGGTCACTGAACAATTCGCAACAAAATCAAAAAGATTTAAGTTATATACCTTTTCTGACCACAACATTGTGAAACTAGAAACCAACCACAAGAAAATATATGAAAAGAGCACAAATACACAGATATTAAATAAAATTCTACTAAATAATTAATGGGCCAATCAAGAAATCAAAGAGGAAATAAAAAAAATACATGGAGACAAATGAAAACACAATGATATAAATCTTTGGGATGTAACCAAAGCTGTTCTAAAAGAAAAGTTGATAAAAATGCAGGCTTACCTCAAGAAGCATGAAAAATCTTAAGTAAACAACCCCACCTTACACCTAAAGGACTAGAAAAAGAAGAACAAATAAAACCCAAAACAGTAGGAGGAAGTAATAAAAAATTAAGTAGTAATAAATGATATAGAAACTAAAACAAAAACATAAAAACAATAAAACAGATCAATAAAGCCAAGTTCTGATTCTTTGAAAAGATCAACCAAATTGATAAGCTTTAGCCAGGCTCATCAAAAAAGGAGAGAAAGAACTCAAATAGACCAAATCAGAAATGGAAGAAGAGAATTGGGAGAAATCATATGCCAACAAATTGGACAACTTAGAAGAAATAGATAATTTAGATAATAGATAAATTCCTAGAAACATATCAGCTCCAAAACTCAAATCAGGAAAAAATAGAAAATTTGAATAGACTGATTACTAGCAAGAAAATTGAATTACTAATCAAAAAACTCTCAACAAACAACAGTCCAGGACAAGATGGTTTCACAAATGAATTCTACCTAACATGTAAAGAAGAGTTAAGGGGCACCTGGGTGGCTCAGTCAGTTGAGCATCTGACTCTTGATTTCAGCTCAGATTATGATCTCAGGGTCATAGGATCAAGCCCCATGTCAGACTCCATGCTGAGCTTGGAGCATGCTTAAGATTCTCTCTCTCTCTCTCTCTCTCTCTCTCTCTCTCTCCCTACCTCCCTCTGTGTGTGTGTGTGTGTGTGTGTGTGTGTGTGTCTCCCTCTGGCCCTCTCCATTTGTGCACTCTCTCTCTACAAAAAAAAAAAAAAAGGTTAATACATATTTTTTTTAAACTATTGCAAAAAATAGTAGAGGAGGGGAAGTTCCAAATTCATTCTGTGAGGCCAGTATTACCATGGTACCAAAACCTGGTAAAGACACTACAAAATAAAAAGAAAAAGAAAAAGGAAAAGGAAAGAAAAAGAAAGAGAACTACAGGCCAATATATCTGATGAACATAGATGCAAAAATCCTCAACTAAATATTATCAAACAAAAACCAAAAATATATTTAAAAAATTACCCACCACGATCAAGTGAGATTTATTCCTGGGATGCAAGGGTGTTTCAATATTCGCAAATCAATCAGCATGGTACATCACATCAATAAGAGAAAGGATAAAAACTATATGATAATTTCAGTAGATGTATAAAAAGCATTTGACAAAGTACATTTTTGCATGACAAAACCTCAACAAAGTAGGTTTAGAGGGAATATAACTCAACATCATAAAGACCATCTATGAAAAACTCACAGTTAATATCAAACCAAATGGTGAAAAAAATGAGCTTTTCCCCTGAGTTCAGGAACAGGCAAGGATGTCCATTCTCTCCAATTTTACTCAACATATCCCTGGAAGTCCTAGCCACAGCAATTAGACAACAAAAAGAAATAAAAGTCATCCAAATTGCTAAGAAAGAAGTAAAATTTTACCTATTTGTGGATGACATGATACTATATATAGAAAATCCTAAACACTGCACTGAAAATATAGAACTGATAAATGAATTCAGTAAGATTACAGAATATAAAATCAATATACAGAAATCTTTTGCATGTCTATACACTATTAATAAAGCAGCAGAAAGAGAAACTAAGAAAACATTTTAATTTATAACTGCACCAAAAGGAAAGAAAAACCTAGGAATAAGCTTAGCCAAGGAGGTGAAAGACCTTTATTTTAAAAACTATAAAACACTGATGAAAGAAATTGAAGATAACACAAATGGAAAGATATTCCATGCTCTTGTATTGAAAGAACAAATATTGTTAAAATGTTTTTACTACACAAAGCAGTCTATAGGTTTAATGCAATCCCTATCAAAATACCAACAGCATTATTCACAGAACTAGAATAAACAATCCTACAATTCATATAGAACCACAAAAGACCCAAAGAGCCAAAGCAATCTTGAAAAAGAAAAAGAAGGAGGTATCACAATTCCAGATTTCAAGTTATACTACAAAGCTGTAGTAATCAAATCAGTATAATACTGGCAAAAGAAATGATACAGATCGATGGAACAGAATGGAGAGCCCAGAAACAAACCCATGATTGTATGGTCAGTTAATCTTCAACAAAGAAGGAAAGAATATGCAATGGGAAAAAGACAGTCTCTTTAGCAAACGACATTTGGAAAACTGCAGTTACATGCAAAAGAATGAAACTGTACCACTTTCTTATATAGTACACAAAAATAAAATGTATTAAGGACCTACAGTGAGGCCTGAAATCATAAAAGTCCTGGAAAAGACCACAGGGAGTAATTTCTCTGATATCAGGCACAGCACATTTGTTTAGATATGTTTCCTGAAGCAAGGGAGACAAAAACAAAAATAAACTATTGGAACTATGTCAAAATAAAAACCTTCTGTACAGCAAAGGAAACAGTCATAAAGCTAAAAGATAAGCTATTGAATGGGAGAAGATATTTGTAAATGATGTATCTGATTAGGGGTTAGTATTCCATATATATGAAGAACTTACACAACTCAATATCAAGAAAACCAAATAATCCAATTTAGAAATGGGCAGAAGATGTGAACAGACATTTTTCTAAAGAAGACATACAGATGGACAACAGATACATGAAAAAATGCTCAACATCACTTATCAGAGAAATATAAATCAAAACCACAATTATATGTTACCTCAACCCTGTCAGAATGGCTAGAATCAAAAACATAAGAAACAAGTATTGGTGTGGATGTGGAGAAAAAGGAACCCTCATGCACTGTTGATGGGAATGCAAACTGGTACAGTCACAGTGGAAGGCAGCATGAATATTCCTCAAAAAATTAAAAATAGAACTACCATATGATCCAGTAATTACATTACTGGGTGTTTTCCCAAAGAATATGAAAATACTAATTCTAAAGGATATATGCACTCCTGTGTTTATTGTAGCCTTACTTATAACAGCCAAGATATGGAAGCATCCCAAGTTTCCATTAGTAGACAAACGGATAAAGAAGACGTGGTGGGGGCACCTGGGTGGCTCAGTCGGTTAAGCGTCCGACTTCAGCTAGGGTCATGATCTTGCGGTCTGTGAGTTCGAGCCCTGCATCAGGCTCTGTGCTGACGGCTCAGAGCCTGGAGCCTGTTTCAGATTCTGTGTCTCCCTCTCTCTATGGCCCTCCCCCGTTTATGCTCTGTCTCTCTGTCTCAAAAATAAATTAAAACATTACAAAAATATTGAAAAAGACGCAGTGTATGTGTGTGTATATGGTATGTATATGGTATTATACACACACACACACACACACACACACACAATGGAATATTGAACCATAAAAAAGAATGAAATCTTACCAATTGCAATAACATGGGTGGATCTAAAGAGTATAATGTTAAGCAAAATAAGTCAGAGAAAGACAAATACCATATGATTTCACTCATATTTGGAATTTAAGGAGAAAAAACAAATGAACAAAGGGAAAAAGAGACAAACCAAAAAATAGACTCAAGTATAGAGAACAAACAGGTGGTTACCAGAGGGGAGGTGGGTGGGGGTGAAAATAGGTGAAGGGGAATAAGGGTACACTTCTCTTGATGAGCACTGAGTAATATTTAGAATTGTTGAATCACTATATTGTACACTTGGAACTAATATAACATTATGTTAACTATACTGGAATTAAAATTTTTAAAAATTTAAAAATCTGAAATCAGTGCCTCTAGGCTCTGACTAGCTATCTCCTCACACATTTTACCTTTTTTTTTTTTTTTTTTTACCTATTTCTAAAAAAACATGTTATTGTAGAGGTCTCCAATCTGGTTAACAAAATTCAGCACATTAAATGTTCTAATTTATCTGACTTATCTTACTAAGGATAATAAAACAGTTAAGTCAATAATAATTAAATCTCTCCTCCTATATCACCAGGTCTTTAGGAAAACACAGCCATAGGAAAGCTAAGCCCCTCACAATGTGAAGGCCTGAGAAAGAAGGATCAAGAACAGCTAGTGTTCAGTGTCAGATTGCTCACTGAGTATTATTCACACAGAGGATATTCTATAAAAGATCTGATGGAGGCCTGTTCACAGGATCAAGCTGCTGTGATTGACTCCACATCTATTCAATTCTGATGATGCCTTGAGTCATAACTGTACACTTCCCACCCTCATACATTAGGTAACCATGTCCGCAAACACCCTGCAGAAGGAACCAGTAACAAATCATATTCATATTCTATATCCCTTCCAAGAGAAAGATATTCCGCTATTATAGAAACCCTTCCTGGCTTAAGCATTAGAAAGGAATTACTCCAGATATACATGAATATTTAACTGAAATGAAGTACAGGTATGAAAATAGCCCCAAGAGCTACTCATGGAATTACAGCCATTACCAAGCAAGGAACCTATCCTCTCTAGCTGTTTTTGGTACAGAATTTTAAATTTCTCTTTCTCTTGAAATTTCCACCCACCTGTTTCATTCTGGTTTTCTTCTTTTGTGGATTGAAGTTTTCTGTTATTTTTATGTACACGCTGAGGGAACACCCTATGACTCGTAAATGTCTGAGATACCTAGTTTCTTTCGCTTTCAATTTCAAATTCACTAGTGATAGAATTCAATAAAGCAGCTAGCATCAGGCATTCATCTCTGGTCCAATAATTTATGGTCATAGAAATAGGGTTTCATAATGCATAATGGCAGCTGGGACTCATCTGTAGGTTAGCAGTAGCTCATAAATAATGGATGCTTTATGTGGGAAGACAACCCAGAAAAGTATATACTGAGACATAGAAACCTGCGTCAATGTGAAATTTTAGGCTTACTTACTTACTTACAGTTAAAAAATTTAAGAGTCAATGTGAACTTTTAGGCTTACTTACTTACAGTTAAAAAATTTAAGATGATAATACCATGTAGTATTGTCTTATAGGCTGATATAAATATCTGATTTACATATTTATGTCTATATCAATTGATCTAGGTAGGAATACCTATGTGATCTATACTAGTTATATATTATCTATACCCACCAATTGATCTATATAGAGATATATACTAGATAGATATATCTAGTATAAATATCTATACAGATATGTCAATAGATAACATATATCTAATATAGATCGTATCACAGTTGCTTCAAGTTCATTTCTTTTTCCAGTTAAACCAATTCCAAGGACCCATTCAGAGGATTCTTTGTCGTAATCCTGTAGTGGGTGACTACTACCACCCCAGAGGAAAGAAAAGCCAATTATATATGCAAACACTGGCAATGGCAGTGTCAGGCAACCTTGAAGCACTTGATACAGCTTGGTAGCTGATAATCGTGGTGCCCTCTTAGGAAGCATCCTTGCTTGGCTTGATCATTATCACAGAGATACAGAGCTTGAAGTAGCAGAGTAAGAGTTTTAAAGAAGCTTGGAAAGAACTACAATGTACCGGGTGCTACCCAGTGCAAATAGAAATGTAAAGAGCCCCTTCTATGTGGGCACGCATCTAATTCAGGACAAAATCACTTAGAAGAAGAAAAAGCTCTTCCATAAAGCTTTACATCATACAGTACATCAGGTGAACATATCAAGTGACTTTCTACTTGAAGGCTCTTTTGAGAAACACTTGCTGAATATAATTTCTGAAGAAGCAAGTAAAACTATTATGCAGTCCATATTTTGCCTTTGGTCCACAAGAATGATTCTTCAGAGAAAATTTTGTGACATTTGTTATTTAAGTTGAAAATATACCACATGTCAAAATTAAAATAAATATGAATATTTGATATTAATCAAAATTAAAGGCATATAAATATATCAGTAATCATATTACATGCAAATGAAATAAAACTCCAAGACAAAGTTTGCCAAGCTGGGTTTAAAAAAAAAAGGCATATGTGGCTTATACAACTAGATTACAGGGTCTATCCATCAGGAAGAGCTAACAATTATAAATGTCTATGTGCTGAATATGGGACGCCCAAATATATAAAACAATTACTCACAAATATAAGCAACCTTATTGATAAGAATGTGATAATTGCAGGGGACTTTAATACTCCACTTACAACAATGGATAGATCATCTAGACACACGGTCAATAAAGAAACAAGGGCCCTGAATGACACATTGGATCAGATGGACTTGACAGATATATTTAGAACTCTGCATCCCAAAGCAACAGAACATACTTTCTTCTCGAGTGCACATGGAACCTTCTCCAAGATAGATCACATAATGGGCCACAAAACAGCCCTTCATAAGTATACAAGAATTGAGATCATACCATGCATACTTTCAGACCACAATGCTATGAAACTTGAATTCAACCACAGGAAAAAGTCTGGAAAACCTCCAAAAGCATGGAGGTTAAAGAACACCCTACTAAAGAATGAATGGGTCAACCAGGCAATTAGAGAAGAAAATTAAAAATATATGGAAACAAATGAAAATGAAAATACAACAATCCAAATGCTTTGGGATGCAGCGAAGGCAGTCCTGAGAGGAAAATACATTGCAATCCAGGCCTGTCTCAAGAAACAAGAAAAATCCCAAATACAAAATCTAACAGCACACCTAAAGGAACTAGTAGAACAGCAAAGACACCCCAAACCCAGCAGAAGAAGAGAAATAATAAAGATCGGAGCAGAAATAAACAATATAGAATCTAAAAAAAACTGTAGAGCAGATCAATGAAACCAAGAGTTGGTTTTTTGAGAAAATAAACAAAATTGATAAACTTCTAGCCAGTTTTCTCAAAAAGAAAAGGCAGAGGATCCAAATAGATCAAATCATGAATGAAAATGGAATTATGACAACCAAGCCCTCAGAAATACAAGGAATTATCAGGGAATACTATGAAAAATTATATGCCAACAAACTGGACAACCTGGAAGAAATGGACAAATTTCTAAGTACCCACACACTTCCAAAACTCAAACGGAAGAAATAGAAAGCTGAACAGACCCTTAACCAGCGAAGAAATTGAATTAGTTATCAAAAATCTCCCAACAAATAAGAGTCCAGGACCAGATGGATTCCCAGGGGAATTCTACCAGACATCTAAAGCTGAAATAATACCTATCCTTCTCAGGCTATTCCAAAAAATAGAAAGGGAAGGAAAACTCCCAGACTCATTCTATGAAGCCAGCATTACTTTGATTCCTAAACCAGACAGAGACCCAGTAAAAAAAGAGAACTACAGGCCAATATCCCTGATGAATATGGATGCAAAAAGTCTCAATAAGATACTAGCAAATCGAATTCAACAGCATATAAAAAGAATTATTCACCATGATCAAATGGGATTCATTCCTGGGTTGTAGGGTCGGTTCAATATTCACAAATTGATCAATGTGATACATCACATTAATAAAAGAAAAGATAAGAACCATATGATCCTGTCAATAGATGCAGAAAAAGCATTTGACAAAATTCAGCATCCTTTCTTAATAAAAACCCTTGAGAAAGTCGGGATAGAAGAAACATACTTAAAGATCGTAAAAGCCATTTATGAAAATCCCAGAACTAATATCATCCTCAATGGGGAAAAACTGAGAGCTTTCTCCCTGAGATCAGGAACACAACAGGGATGTCCACTCTCACCGCTGTGGTTTAACATAGTGTTGGAAGTACTAGCATCAGCAATCAGACAACAAAAGGAAATCAAAGGCATCAAAATTGACAGTGATGAAGTTAAGCTTTCACTTTTTGCAGATGACATGATATTATACATGGAAAATCCGATAGACTCCACCAAAAGTCTGCTAGAACTGATACATGAATTCAGCAAAGTTGCAGGATACAAAATCAATGTACAGAAATCAGTTGCGTTCTTATACACTAACAATGAAGCAACAGAAAGACAAATAAAGAAACTGATCCCATTCACAATTGCACCAAGAAGCATAAAACACCTAGGAATAAACCAAAGATGTAAAAGATCTGTATGCTGAAAACTATAGAAAGCTTATGAAGGAAATTGAAGACAATATAAAGAAATGGAAAAAATTCCCTGCTCATGGATTGGAAGAATAAATATTGTCAAAATGTCAATACTACCCAAAGCTATCTACACATTCAATGCAATCCCAATCAAAATTGCACCAGCATTCTTCTCGAAACTAGGGCAAGCAATCCTAAAACTTGTATGGAACCACAAAAGGCCCCGAATACCCAAAGTAATTTTGAAGAAGACCAAAGCAGGAGGCATCACAATTCCAGACTTTAGCCTCTACTACAAAGCTGTAATCATCAAGACAGCATAAAACACAAACACAGACACATAGACCAATGGAATACAATAGAAACCTCAGAACCGGACCCACAAATGTATGGCCAACTAATCTTTGACAAAGCAGGAAAGAATATCCAATGGAAAAAAGACAGTCTCCTTTACAAATGGTGCTGGGAGAACTGGACAGCAACATGCAGAAGGATGAAACTAGACCACTTTATTACACCATTCACAAAAACAAACTCAAAATGGATAAAGGACCTGAATGTGAGACAGGACACCATCAAAACCCTAGAGGAGAAAGCAGGAAAAAACCTCTCTGACCTCAGCCACAGCAATTTCTTACTTGACACATCTACAAAGGCAAGGAAATTAAAAGCAAAAATGAACTATTGGGACTTTATGAAGATAAAAAGCTTCTGCACTGCAAAGGAAACAGTCAACAAAACTAAAAGGCAACCAACAGAATGGGAAAAGATATTTGCAAATGACATATCGGACAAAGGGCTAGTATCCAAAATCTATAAAGAGCTCACCAAACTCCCCACCCGAAAAACAAATAATCCAGTGAAGAAATGGGCAGAAAACATGAATAGACACTTCTCTAAAGAAGACATCCAGATAGCCAACAGGCACATGAAAAGATGCTCAAAAGTCGCTCCTCATCAGGGAAATACAAATCAAAACCACACTGAGATATCACCTCACGCCAGTCAGAGTGGCTAAAATGAACAAATCAGGAGACTATAGATGCTGGCAAGGATGTGGAGAAACAGGAACCCCTTGCACTGTTGGTGGGAATGCAAACTGGTGCAGCCACTCTGGAAAACAGTGTGGAGGTTCCTCAAAAAATTAAAAATAGATCTACCCTATGACTCAGCAATAGCACTGCTAGGAATTTACCCAAGGGATACAGGAGGGCTGATGCATAGGGGCACTTGTACCCCAATGTTTATAGCAGCACTCTCAACAATAGCCAAATTATGGAAAGAGCCTAAATGTCCATCAACTGATGAATGGATAAAGAAATTGTGGTTTATATACACAATGGAATACTACATGGCAATGAGAAGGAATGAAATCTGGCCTTTTGTAGCAACGTGGATGGAACTGGAGAGTGTTATGCTATGTGAAATAAGTCATACAAAGAAAGACAGATACCATATGTTTCCACTCCTCTCTGGAACCTGAGAAACTTAACAGAAGACCATGTGGGAGGGGAAGGAAAAAAAAATGGTTAGAGAGGGAGGGAGCCAAAACATAAGAGACTCTTAAAAACGGAGAACAAACTGAGGGTTGACAGGGGGGGTGGGAGGGAAGAGAGGGTAGGTGAGGGGTGTTCAGAGGGCACTTGTTGGGATGAGCACCGAGTGTTGTATATAAATCAATTTGACAATAAATCTCATTTTCAAAAAAAATTAAGAAAATGTATACAATAAATAGTATAAAATTGGAGAAGTTAAAATAGAATAAAAAATACATTTCCAAAAAATTTAAAAAAAATTAAAAATTAGTAAAATATTTTTTTAATTTTATATGAAAATGGAAAATATTTTTTTCTTTCTGTATCCAAGAATAAGAAAAGAAAAAAAAAGAAAACAAAAAATTAATAGATGGACCAGCAAACAGAATGAAATCTAAATGAAATTGCAACCCTTAGAAGTCAAACTATGAAGCACTTTAGAATCTGTACACTAAGGAGGCAGAGAGACTTGTGGTCCTCCTCTAAGGCTGGTTGACACAGTTGGACAGGGCTTAGTATAATGGCTCTGCTCTCCACCCGGTGGTGCTGCTTAGCTTACTGGGGTGGAATGGTGGGGTGCGCATATGCCTATCTGTGCATGCACGTGAGAGGAGAAAATGGCTTCATCTAGCTTCCCAGTCTCTAGCATCAGAACTCTGCTCTACACAACTGGCAATCAAGCACTCCTCCTTTGTCTCTGGCTTTTGTCCACTCCTCACTTCTACACTGTCCTCATCCAAGCTGTCAACCTGACATGTAGCACCTCCCTACCAAATTTTATCCCAGGTGGGGCTGTTTCCAAACCCCTCGCATCTGAGGGCCCTGCAGCTTGGATCTGCCCAAACCCTCTGGAGGAGGGTCTCCCGAAGCTATGGCCACATGCCAGCTTGCCCCCAGGAACATTCCTGTGATCATGCTGCTGTAGAGGCTCAGAGAATGTTACTAGATGCTGGCTTGCACCAGAATAAGTTCATCTGATCATGTAGCAGCAGTGTTTTAGGGATTATGGTAAATCACAACACACAACCCATGTCAGGTTTCACCGCACCCTGGAATTTTTGTTCCAATACCAGCAGTCATGTTCTCTGGGGCCTGCTGGGACCTTTGCCCATGGGGAGGCCCTATGGCCTCTACCAAATTCCCTCCTAACAGGGTGGCAGGGGAACTGCTTCTCCCTGTGGGTCCCGCAGACCCAAGCACCCCTCAGACCTTGCTGCTTGCTCCTAGTGATTTGCCCTTCCCACCAGAGCACCGCCAGGTATCAGACTGCAGAATTTATGATGCCACTCTGCTCTGTTTGTAGAGTCATAATTATATTGAAACTCTCTCCTTTTTTCTTTCTCCCTTTACTGTTCAGGCACTTGTGGGTACTTCCACTCTTTCTCTTTCTCTCCTGCCATTTTCAGGGCAAGTGCTTTTCCTATACTCTCCCCCTTTCTCTATCTTCTCTCTGCAAATACCACTCCCTACCCTCCATGGCTTCTCTCTCCCCCAATTCACATTTCCTCATCATGTACCTGCTGAGTTCTGTGGCTTAAGTTATGCAGATTGTTGTGCTAATCCTCAGATCAATTTTCTAGGTGTGCAAAATGCCTTGATGCTGATCTAGCTGCATTTGAGGGATGAGAGAAGCAGAGAACTTCCATGCTGCTCTGCTATCTTGCCCCCCCCCTCTGAAAATCTTAAGCAGGCTCCATGCTCAGTATGGATCCTGACATGGGGCTTGATCCCATGACCCTCAGATCATAACCTGAGCCCAAATCAAGAGTCCTATGCTCAAATGACTGAGCCACCCAGGCACCACTAAGCATTCTTTAATAAGAATAAAAACTTCAAGTCATTGAAACATATCTGGTATTTATTTGAAATTAATACAAAAATTTAAAATATATACTAGAAAATCACCTCATTATTTTGAAAACAGGTATATAAAAGGAAAGAATCAACCATTCTCTTTTATATACCTTTGTCTTTTATATAAAGCCCATATACAAGCATATTTTACTGCACTTCACTTTATTGTACTTTGTAGATTTTATGGTTTGTGTGTGTGTGTGTGTGTGTGTGTGTGTGTGTGTTTGTTTTGTTTTGTTTATAAATTAAAGGTTTGTGACAACCCTGCATTAAGCAAGTCTATTGGCACCATTTTTCCAATCTTTGCTCACTTCATGTCTCTGTGTCACATTTTGGTACTTCTTTGGTAATATTTAAACCTTTTCATTATTATTATATTTGTTATGGTGATTTGTGATCAGTCATCTTTGATGTTATTATTGTAATTGTTTTAGGGTGCCACAAATATGGCCATATAAGATGGTGACTTGACTAGACAAATGTTATATGTGTTGTGCCTGCTCATCAGCCATCCTTCCCTGTTTCTCTCCCTATCCTTAAACCTCTCTTTTCCTAGAGACACAATGTTAAAATTAGACTAATTAGTAACCCTATAATGGCCTCTAATTATTTAATTAAAAGAAAGAGTCACACATTTTTCTTTAAATCAAAAGCTAGAAATGATTAAGCTTAGTGAGGAAGGCATGTCCAATGCTGAAAAAAACTAAAAGCTAGTCCTCCTGTGTCAGTCAGCCAAGTTGTTGATGCAAAGGAAACGTTCTCAAAGGAAATTAGACGTGCTACTCCAGTAAACACTCTAATGATAAGGAATTAAAACAGCCTTACTGCTAATACAGAGAGAGTTTTAGTGGTCTGGATAGAGAATGTAATCAGCCACAACATTCCCTTAAACTAAGGCCTAATCCAGAGCGTCTCTAACTCCCTTCAATTTTATGAATGCTGATTGAGGTGAGAAAGCTGCAGAAGAAAAGTCTGAAACTTGCTGAGGTTGGTTCATGATATTTGAGGAAAGAAGCTATGTCTATAACAGAAAGTGCAAGATGAAGCAACAAGTGGTGATGTAGAAGCTACAGCAAGTTATCTAGAAAATCTAGCCAAAATAATAAATGAAGGTAGCTACACTAAAGAACAGATTTTCAATGTACATGAAACTGTTCTACTGGAAGAAGATGCCATCTAGAACTTTCATAACTAGAGAGAAGTCAATGCCTGGCTTCAAAGCTTCAAAGGACAGGCTGACTTTTTGTTAGGGGTTAATGCAACTGGTTGCTCATTTAACATTTCAAAAATCCGTGGGCTCTTGAGAATTATGTTAAATCTACTCTACCTGTGCTCTACCAATGAAACAACAAAGCCTAGATGACAACAAATCTATATACAACATAGTTTACTGAATATTCTAAGCCTACCCATTTTGAAACCTACTGCTCAGAAAAAAAAAGTCCTTTCAAAATATGACCACTACTGACAATACACCTGGTCACTCCTCTGATGGAGAGACACAATGAGTTTAGTGTTGTCATGCCTGCTAACACAACACCCATTCTGCACCCAGGGATAAGGAGTAATTTTAAATTTAAAGTCTTATTATTTAAGAAATACATTTCACAAGGTTGTAGCTGCCAGAGATAGTGATTCCTCTGGTGGGTCTGGGAAAAAGTAAATGGAAAACCTTCTAGAAAGGATTCATCATTCTAGATGCCATTAAAAACATGTGATTCATGGGAAGAGGTCAAAATATCAACATTAACAGGAGTTTGGAAGAAGTTGATTCTAACTTTCATGGATGATTTTGAGGGATTCAAGACTTCACTAGAGAAAGTAACTGCAGATATTGTGGAAATAGCAAAAGAACAAGAATTAGAAATGGAGTATGAAGATGTGACTGAATTGATGCAAGCTCATGGTAAAATGTCTACAGAGGAGGAGTTGCTTCTTATAAGTGAGCAAAGGAAATGGTTTCTTGAGATGGAATCTACTCCTGGAGAAGAGGTTATGAAGACTGTTGGAATGACAACAAAGGATATAGAATATTACATAAGCTTAATTGACAAAGTAGCAGCATGGTTTGAGAGAATTGATTCCAATTTTGAAAAAAGTTCTGTAGATAAAATGGCATCAAACATCATCATATGCCACAGAGAAATTATTTGTGAAAGGAAAAGTTAATCAATGTAGCAAACTTTATTGTCTCATTTTGAGAAATTTCCACAGCCACCCTGACCTTCAGCAACACCCCTGCTTAGTCAGCCACCATCGACATCAAGACAAAACTCTCCACAAGCAAAAAGATTATGACTTTCTGAAAGCTCAGATGATGATCAGCATTTTTCAGCAATAAAGTATTTTTTAATTAAGGTGTGTACATTCTTTTTTTTTTTTTTACATAATGCTGTTGCACACCCAATAAGCAACAGTATAATGTACATATAGCTTTTATATGCACTGGGAAACCAAAAAATTCACTTGACACATTGTGGTATTTGCTTTATTGTGGTGGTATGAAACTAAATCTGCAGCATCTCCAAGTTATGCCAGTATCAGAGTAACCAAAAAGTTAATAAAAATTTCTCTTTCAACTGATAAAGATTAAATAAAATTTGAATATCATCATTTTGAACCTCTAATGAATATGATCATTAATGGCTAAAATTTGCAAAAAGAGTGATGAACTATTATATACTTCCTGAAGGAAGTGTAGACCACCAACTGAAACATAGCCTTGCAAGAACAAGGAACAGAATCTGAATCTAATCAGTTTAGAGAAATTCAAGGGACAAAGAAATATATTCAACTACATGAGGTGGATGCAATCAATAAACATCAGACCATGAGAAACTTCTAGGAACAAAAAACTTAGTTTCTTCAAAAATAAAAACATTGCAAGTAAAAAAAAACCAAGATGTAGGAAAAACATAGATTAAAAGAGACTTAAGATATTTATCAACAAAATATATGTGAACCTAATTTGGATCCCAGTTCAAACATTTACACAATATATACATATATATAACTGGAGAAATATTAACACTGATTGGCTATTTGAGAGTATTAGGAAATCAAATTTTTTAAAAACTAACATATTTGTAGATGAAATTATATCACATCTTAAATTTGCTTCAAAATAATTTAGAAGGATTGTGGCTGGGGTACAGCTAAAACAAAATTGTCCATTTATTGGTAGCTACTGAAGCTGGATGATGAAGCCATCAGTTCACTATACAGTTCTCTCCTCTATATATGTTTGGAAATTTCCATATTAAAAGTTAGTCATAAGAAAAGAAATGGTCATAATTCAACAATAGAACTTGGGGGACCCAATGCACAGTTGACTTTGTCAGTTTTGTAGATGTTTGGACTTCATGAACCAGCTTAAACTAGTGCCAAAGTAAATAGTTAAATAGAGAAACTTACTGTGAAAAAAAGGATGAGAAGGGCAAGACAGGACAAAATACACTGGTAAATGCAGCTCAGACACATACCAAGCAGAAGAACAAAAGATGGCTACAGGAGACTGAACAGGATGTTCAAGGATCTTGGAATAAATAAGCCCTTGGTAAATAGAATTTCTTACCCTGTAATAAGGGAATAGAAAGACCCTATGTCTTTTCAACATTCAGGGACTAATCACCTAAAGGCATTAGAGTTTTGCTAAGTGCTGTGGAAACAAGATCCCAAAATAACCTCTGCCTGCAGAATGGAAGTAGGAAAGACACTACCACCACTTTAAGAGACATACAGTAAGTGCAAAGCATCATAACAACTCAGAGAATAAAGTAATGAAGTTTTGCCAGAAGAGTGAAGACTGTTTCAAAGCAATAGTTGAACTGTTCTTAAAGAATCAGAAATTCACCAGAATGATAAAAATGAAGAACTGTGTATAACTTCTCATTTATTCAGGTTGAAATATTTTTAAGTGAAGTAGGTAAAGTATACAATTTTCCAATATACAAATTTTGTTTAAAAACATGTTCTCATAATATTTCATGTACATAGTAAAAATGCAAGCAGTAAATAAGACCATAAAAAAAAAGTAAAATGTTGTTATGTGGTGCCCTATATACTAGTCTCAGTTTCCAGAGGTGACCACTTTACACTATTTCTGTTTTAGGTTTTTTTGGTAGATTCTCAGTAACTCTAAAATGTTACTGATATTTCTGCTTATTGATATATCAACTTTAAAATATATTAGTTGATTTCCTACTGTGAAATGTGGATTAGCTCACTTAAAATTATATTCACTTATTGGCTATGTTCTTTTAAGTATTCTTTTCATAATACTTTAATGATTGTAACATGCACCCTCATCTTATTACACTCAACCCTAAATTAGTAAGTCCTTTTATCATTTCCTAAACAGTTTAAGAACCTTAAAACAGTTTAACTCCACTTACCGCCACCCTTGATTTTTGTACTATTATTATATATTGTATTTCTACATGTGTTAAATGTATGAGACATTATTCTTATTGTTTAAAGCCATCCATAGCATTGTACTTATAAAAATACTTACCCTTTCTGATGCTCTTCCTTCTTTCATGAATCTCTATGGTTCCATCTAGTATATTTTCCTTCTGCCTGAGTAACTTCCTTGTAAGAGCAAGTCAGCCAGCAACAAATATTTTTTTCTGTATATATACCTCACTTTTGAAAAGTATTTTCACAAGGAATAGAATTATAAGTTGGCAGTTATTTTCAACATGTTAAAGATGACAATTTATTGTATTCTAGCTTAATTGTCTCTGTTTAAAATTCAGTTGACATCTTAAATGTTTTTTTAAGTTTATTTATATGTTTTGAGAGAGAGCGTACACGAGCAGGGGAGGGGCAGAGAGAATGGGAGAGAGAATTTTAGGCAGGCTCCGTGTTGTCAGTGAAGAGCCCCACATGGGGCTCCATCTCACAAACCATGAGATCATGACCTGAGCTGAAATCAAGAGTCAGATGCTTAACCCACTGAGCCACCCAGGCGCTCCTTAACCATTTCTTCTTTGAAGGTATCTTTTCTTCTACCTTTGGCTTCAGAGATTTTCTCTTTGTTTTTAGAAGTTACACTGTGATGTACCTGCCTACAAGAATTTATACTTGGGATTTGTAGAGCTTCTTGCTAATTTGATATTTATGTGGAAAATTCTAGGCCAGTTTCTTTTAAACATTGTTATGTCCTATTTTCTCTCTCCTCTCCTTAAGAAGACCTGCTTTTACATGTTGACCTTGACACTGTTTTCTACATCTCTTGTGCTCTTTCCTAAATTGTATATCCCTTTTTATTTTCTATGCTTAAGTCTGGGTTCCTTCCACTGGCCTCTCTTTAAGTTCACGAAACTTCTTTTCTGCTATGTGTAATCTGTTAGTGAATCTATACATTGAATTATTAATTTCAATTTTGATAGTTTTATTCTAGTATTTCTATTTATTCTGTTTTATAGCTCTGGGTCTCTGTTAATATTCTCCTTATTTTCCCCCCTATTTTCTTGATTACCATAGTATCTGAAACATCTATATTGTTTCTTTCTAGGTTACCAAGTTTTTGGATCTATTCCTTTTATGTATGCATTATAATTTATGAATTGATACAAGACATAGTATATTAAAAATTACATTAGTTTGATTAAATTTTCTACCATTAAGCAGAAAAATTATAAGCATATTTCCCCTAATTTTGTTAAGGACTGGCTTGTTGTTTTGTTAGGACAGGTGTATTTTACTAGTGCCAACCCTGGGTTGAATATTGCCCATTTCCCACCACCAAATTCACGTCTGCCTGGAACCTCAGAATATGAGTTTATTTAGAAATAAGATCTTTGCAGATTTAGTTAAGATGTCTTACTTGGCTATAGTGGGCTCTAAATCAAATGAGCTGTGTCCTTATAAGAAGGCCATAAAACGATACAGACACACAGAGAGGAATGCTATGTGAAAACAGAGGCAGAGATGGATTTTTGGTCTTTAGGCCAAAGAACACTGAGGATTGCCAGCAACCACCAAAAGCCAGAAGAAGCAAAAAAGTATACTCCCACTTCTGAAAAAGCCTAGCCCTGCTGACACCTTGTTTTTAGACTTCTAACATCTGGAAATGTGAAAGAATACATTTTTGTTGTTTCAAGCCACCCAGTTTGTGGTAATATGTTATGGCAGTCTTACAAAACTAATGCATGCCCTAACTTCTATGGGTTGCCCTTCAGTAGATCAAATCAAAGCCTGAGGTTTTTATGGAGGTTACCCTTCCTAGGGTTCTCTTGCCCCAGCATTATGTGGCTGCTAAGATATTTGCCTGGGGCTTTAGCTTCTTAGTTACTACTTTCTACTGCAGTTACTTAGAGTCTTGCCCCTCACCTGCACAATTTAAGAATTGGAGAATGTTCTGAGAGAAGACTCCACAGATACTTTGAGGCTCTCTTTCCTGTGCTGCTAGCCTTATTAGGATTTTGCTCCTCAAGTCCTATGTACTCTGACAGCACCAAACTCCAACCTCTTCGTTTTAACCTGGTGGGATTGAAGTTTTCTCTTAGGACTTTATTCTCCCACACTGTTAATTAGCCCATGTACTCAGGTAAAATCTTTGGAGTTCAGTATGGAAATATATATTCAACAAACAGATGGTTGACAGAAGGGTGGGGAGTGTGGGGTTGGGCCAAATGGTGAAGGGGAGAGGGAGATACAGTCTTCCAGTTATGGAATGAATAAGTCATAGGACTAAAAGGCACAGCATAAGGAATACAGTCATTGATATTGTAATAGCAATTTAACAGGACAGATGGTAGCTACACCTGTAGTGCACATAGCATATACACTTGTTGAATCACTATGTCATGCACTTGAAACTATTATAACATTGTGTATCACCTATACTGAAATTTAAAAAAAAGAAATATTCAAAATTATTTTTCCTCAGTACTTTGGAGGCATTAGCCCACTATTTTATAGTTTCCTGACATGAAATTTTGTGCAAAAAAAAACAAAAAACAAAAAACACAAAGAAACAGTGCTTTGGCAGCACATACACTAAAATCGGAATGATACAGAGAAGATTAGCATGGCCCCTGTGCAAGGATGACATGCAAATTCATGAAGTATTCCATATTTTTAACCTTTATTAAAAATATTTTTCTTCAATTTTTCCTACTATATTTTTTACTTTTGTGTAAATTTTTTAAATTCTATTTTACTTCTATTATTTCATTTTAGTCTACTTCAGTGTATTCATTTTTCCAAATTTTTAAATAATTTCTTTTTTTTTCCTTTTTTTCCCCTTTTTTCTCTAATCTATCAAGCCACTTTTAACACCCAGATCAAAACACACCTGGGATCTAGCATCATTTATTCGATTTTTGTCTATGTGTGTATTTGTTTTTAATTTTTTAATTTTAATATTTTTTTAATTTTAATTTATTAATTTTAATTTTTCCAGCTCATTAACTCCTTTTATCCCTTCAAAATGATGAAACGAAGAAATTTACCCCAAAAGAAAGAGCAGGAAGAAATGACAGACAGGGACTTAACCAACACGGATACAAGCAAGATGTCTGAACCAGAATTTAGAATCACGATAATAAGAATACTAGCTGGAGTCGAAAATAGATTAGAATCCCTTTCTGTGGAGATAAAAGAAGTAAAGGCTAGTCGGGACAAAATTTTAAAAATGCTATAACTGAGCTGCAATCTCGAATGGAGGCCATGGCAACAAGGATGGATGAGGCAGAACAGAGAATGGGCAATATAGAGGACAAACTTATGGAGAATAATGAAGCAGAAAGAAAAAAGGAGATTAAGGCAAAAGAACACAATTTAAGAATTAGAGAAATCAGTGACTCATTAAAAAGGAACAACATCAGAATCATACGGGTCCCAGAAGAGGAAGAGAGAGAAACAGGAATAGAAGGATTATGTAAGGAAATCATAGCAGAAAACATTCCTAGCCTGGGGGAAAGACACAGACATCAAAATCCAGAAAGCACAGAGGACTCCCATTAGAGTCGATAAAAACTGACCATCATCAAGGCATATCATAGTCAAATTCACAAAATACTCAGGCAAGAAAAGAATCATGAAAGCAGCAAGGGAAAAAAAAGTCCTTAACCTACAAAGGAAGACAGATCAGGTTCACAGCAGACCTATCCACAGAAACTTGGCAGACCAGAAAGGAGTGGCAGGATATATTCACTGTGCAGCCAAGAATTCTCTATCCAGCAAGGCTCTCATTCAAAACAGAAGGAGAGATAAAAAGTTTCCTAGACAAACAAAATTTAAAGGAGTTTGTGGCCACTAAACCAGCCCTGCAAGAAATTTTAAGGGGGACTCTCTGAGAGGAGAAAAGATTTAAATAAATAAATAAATAAATAAATAAATAGCAAAAGCAACGAAGACTAGAAAGGATCAGAGAACACCACCAGAAACTCAAACTTTACAAGCAACATAATGGCAATAAATTTATATCATTCAGTACTCACTCTAAACGTCAATGAACTCAATGCTCCAATCAAAAGACATAGGGTAACAGAATGGATAAGAGAACAAGATCCATCTATATTGTGTTTACAAGAGACCCACTTTATTTTTTTTTTCAATATATGAAGTTTATTGTCAAATTGGTTTCCATACAACACCCAGTGCTCATCCCAAAAGGTGCCCTCCTCAATACCCATCACCCACCCTCCCCTCCCTCCCACCCCCCATCAACCCTCAGTTTGTTCTCAGTTTTTTTAACAGTCTCTTATGCTTTGGCTCTCTCCCACTCGAACCTCTTTTTTTTTTCCTTCCCCTCCCCCATGGGTTTCTGTTAAGTTTCTCAGGATCCACATAAGAGTGAAACCATATGGTATCTGTCTTTCTCTGTATGGCTTATTTCACTTAGCATAACACTCTCCAGTTCCATCCACGTTGCTACAAAAGGCCAGATTTCATTCTTTCTCATTGCCACGTAGTATTCCATTGTGTATATAAACCACAATTTCTTTATCCATTCATCAGTTGATGGACATTTAGGCTCTTTCCATAATTTGGCTATTGTTGAGAGTGCTGCTATAAACATTGGGGTACAAGTGCCCCTATGCATCAGTACTCCTGTATCCCTTGGGTAAATTCCTAGCAGTGCTATTGCTGGGCCATAGGGTAGGTCTATTTTTAATTTTCTGAGGAACCTCCACACTGCTTTCCAGAGCAGCTGCACCAATTTGTATTCCCACCAACAGTGCAAGAGGGTTCCCATTTCTCCACATCCTCTCCAGCATCTATAGTCTCCTGATTTGTTCATTTCGGCCTTATAAAGATAAAAAGCTTCTGCACAGCAAAGGAAACAACCAACAAAACTAAAAGGCAACCAACGGAATGGGAAAAGATATTTGCAAATGACATATTGGACAAAGGGCTAGTATCCAAAATCTATAAAGAGCTCACCAAACTCCACACCCGAAAAACAAATAACCCAGTGAAGAAATGGGCAGAAAACATGAATAGACACTTCTCTAAAGAAGACATCCGGATGGCCAACAGGCACATGAAAAGATGTTTAACGTTGCTCCTTATCAGGGAAATACAAATCAAAACACACTCAGATATCACCTCACGCCAGTCAGAGTGGCCAAAATGAACAAATCAACAAGAGACCCACTTTAGACTGAAAGACACCTTCAGATTGAAAAGAGATGGGGAACCATCTATCATGCTAATGGTCAACAAAAGAAACACGGAGTAGCCATACTTATATCAGACAATCTAGACTTTTAAATAAAGATAGCATCAAGAGGTGAAGTATCAAAAAGCATTATGTCATAATTAAGGGGTCTACTCACCAAGAAGACCTAACAATTGTAAACATTTATGCACCAAATGTGGAAGGACACAAATATATAAATCAATTAATCACAAACATAAAGAAACTCATCAATAGTAATACCATAATAGTGGGGGACTTCAATACCCCACTCACAGCAGTGGACATATCATCTAATTAAAAAATTAACAAGGAAATAATGTCTTTGAATGACACACTGGACCAGATAGACTTAACAGATATATTCAGAACATTTCATCCTAAAGCACTGGAATATACATTCTTTTCCAGTGCACATGGAACTTTCTCCAGAATAAACCACATACCAGAACACAAATCAGCCCTCAGCAAGTACAAAAAGATCAAGATCATCCCATGCATATTTTCAGACCACAATGCTATGAAACTTGAAATCAACCACAAGAAAAAATTTGGAAAGACAGCAAACACTTGGAGACTAAAGAACATCCTACTAAAGAATGAATGGGCTAACCAAGAAGTTAAAGAGGAAATTAAAAAGTTCATGGAAGCCAATGAAAATGAAAACACCACACCCAAAACCTCTGGGACGCAGCAAAGGCAGTCATAAGAGAAAAGTATATAGCAATCCAGGGCTTCCTAAAGAATGAAGAAAGACCTCAGATACACAACCTAACCTTACGCCTTAAAGAGCTGAAACAAGAACAGCAAATCAAACCCAAAACCAGCAGAAGACAGGAGATAATAAAGATTAGAGCAGAAATTAATGCTATTGAAATGAAAAAAAAACAAAAAAAACAAAAAAAAGACACTAGAACAGATCAATGAAACCAGAAGCTGGTTCTTTGAAAGAATTAACAAAATTGATGAAACCACTAGCCAGTTTGATCAAGAAGAAAAAGGAAAGGACCCAAAATAATAAAATCAAGAATGAAAGAGGAGAGATTACAACCAACACAGCAGAAATAAAAACAATAATAAGAGAATATTATGAGCAATTACATGCCAATAAAATGGGCAAGCTGGAAGAAAGGGACAAATTCCTAGAAATATATACACTACCAAAACTGAAACAGGAAGAAATAAAAAGTTTTAACAGACCCATAATCAGTAAAGAAATTGAATTAGTAATCAAAAATGTTCCAAACAACAAGAGTCCAGGAGCAGATGGCTTTCCAGGGAAATTGTACTAAACATTTAAGGAAGAGTTAACTCCTATTCTTTTGAAGCTGTTCCAAAAAATAGAAATGGAAGGAAAACTTCCAAACTCTTTCTATGAGGCCAGCATTACCTTGATTCCAAAACTAAACAGAGACCTCACAAAAGAGGAGAAATATAGACCAATTTCCCAGATGAACATGGATGCAAAATCATCAACAAGATATTAGCCAACCAGATCCAACAGTACATTAAAAAAATTATTCACCACAACCAAGTGGGATTTATACCTGGGATTCAGGCCTGGTTCAATATCCACAAAACAAACAATGTGATTCATCACATCAATAAAAGAAAGGACAAGAACCATATGATCCTCTCAATAGATGCAGAGAAAGCATTTGACAAAATACAGCATCCTTTCTCGATAAAAATCCTCAAGAAATTAGGGATAGAAGTATTATACCTCAAGATCATAAGAGCCATGTATGAAAGACCCAATGCTATTATCATACTCAATGGGGAAAAACTGAGAGCTTTCCCCCTAAGGTCAGGGACAAGACAGGGGATATCCACTCTCACCACTCTTATTCAACAGAGTATTGGAAGTCTTAGCCTCTGCAATCAGAAAATACAAAGAAACAAAAAGCATCCAAATTGGCCAGGAAGAGGTCAAACTTCCACTCCTCACAGATGACATGATACTCTACATGGAAAACCCAAAAGATTCCACCAAAAAACTGCTAGAACTGATTCATGAATTCAGCAAAGTAGCAGGATATAAAATCAATGCACAGAAATCAGTTGCGTTCCTATACACCAACAATGAAGCAACAGAAAGAGAAATCAAGGAATCAATCCAATTTACAATTGCACAAAAAAACTATAAAATACCTAGGAATCAATCTAACCAAAGAGGTGAAAAATCTAGACACTGAAAACTATAGAAAGCTTATGAAAGAAATTGAAGAAGACACAAAAAAATGGAAAAAGATTCCACGCTCCTGGATAGGAAGAACAAATATTGTTAAAATGTCGATACTACCCAAAGCAATCTACATATTCAGTGCAATCCCTATCAAAATAAGACCAGCATTCTTCACAGAGCTAGAACAAACAATCCTAAAATTTATATGGAACCAGAAAAGACCCTGAATAGACAAAGCAATCTTGAAAAAGAAAACCAAAGCAGGAGGCATCACAATCCCAGACTTCAAGCTATGCTACAAAGGTGTAATCCTCAAGACACTATGGTACTGCCACAAGAACAGACACTCAGATCAATGGAATGGAATAGAGAAACCAGAAATGGACCCACAAGCATATGGCCAAAGAATCTTTGACAAAGCAGGAAAGAATATCCAATGGGATAAAGACAGTCTCTTCAGCAAGTGATGCTGGGAAAACTGGACAGACACATACAGAAGAATGAACCTGGACCACTTTCTTACACTATACACAAAAATAAACTCAAAATGGATGAAATACCTAAGTGTAACACAGGAAGCCATCAAAATCCTTGAGGAGAAAGCAGGCAAAAACCTCTTTGACCTCAGTTGCAGTAACTTACTCAACACATCTCTGGAGGCAAAGGAAACAAAAGCAAAAATGAACTACTGGGACATCATCAAAATAAAAAGCTTCTGCACAGTGAAGGAAAAAAATCAGCAAAACTAAAAGGCAATCAACAGAATGGGAGAAGATATTTGCAAATGACATCAGATAAAGGGTTAGTACACAAAATCTATAAAGAACTTATCAAACTCAACACCCAAAAAACAAATAACCCAGTGAAGAAATGAGCAAAAGTCATGAATAGACACTTCTCCAAAGAAGACCTCCAGATGGCCACTGACACATGAAAAAATGCTCCACATCACTTGTCATCAGGGAAATACAAATCAAAACCATAATGAGATACCACCTTACACCTGTCAGAATGGCTAACATTAACTCAGGCAACAAGAGATGTTGGCGAGGATGCAGAGAAAGAGGATCTCTTTTGCATTGCTGCTGGGAATGCAAGCTGGTGCAGCCACTCTGGAAAACAGTATGGAAGTTTCTCAAAAAATTAAAAATAGAACTACCCCACAACCCAGCAATTGCACTACTAGGTATTTATCCAAGGGATACAGGTGTGCTGTTTCATATGGAAATATGCACCCCAATGTTTATAGCAGCACTGTCAACAATAGCCAAAGTATGGAAAGAGCCCAAATGGCCACCGATGGATGAATGGATAAAGAAGATTTGGTATATACATACAATGGAGTATTACTCGGCAATCAAAAAGAATGAAATCTTACCATTTGCAACTACGTAGACGGAACTGGAGGTTATTATGCTAAGTGAAATTAGTCAGAGAAAGACAAATATCATATGACTTCACTCATATGAGGACTTTAAGAGACAAAACAGATGAATGTAAGGAAAGGGAAGCAAAAATAATATGAAAACACGGAGAAGAACAAAACATAAGAGACTCTTAAATATGGAGAACAAACAGAGGGTTACTGGAGGGGTTGTGGGAGGGGGGATGGGCTAAAAGGGTAAGGGGCATTAAGGAATCCACTCCTGAAATCATTGTTGCACTATATACTAACTAATATGGATGTAAATTTAAAAAAAGACTAAATAGAAAAAAAAAACACCTCTTGCTCTATTCACTCCAGAAACATGCAAAATTTTAGTTTTCTGTCATGTTTTGACATTGATACAGGTTTGTTTAGAAATAGCAGCATTTTTTAATTCATCCTAGCATTTTTTTATTCATCCTGCTCAGTCTTTGATGCATGAAAGTTTCAAATAATTTTAATATGCATTTTCTTCTATTCTCTTATCAGTTTTTGTAAGGAAATTTGGATTATTGGTTTAAAATATTAGAACTCCTGGGGGCGCCTGGGTGGCTCAGTCAGTTAAGCCTCTGACTTCAGCTCAGGTCATGATTTCACGGTTCATGAGTTTGAGCCCCACATTGGGCTCTGTGCTGACAGCTCTGAACCTGAAGCCTGCTTCAGATTCTGTGTCTCCCTCTCTCTCTGTTCCTCCTCTGATCATACTCTGTGTGTGTGTCTCTCTCTCTCAAAAATAAAAATAAACATTAAAAAAGTTTAAAATATTAGAACTCCTGGGTTGATCATCTGTAGCCCTCAAAAATTTTCTCATATTTTCCATCTTTTAAGCCTCTAATTCCATATTCAATAAGACTTCAAATTTTGTTCTAGACTCTACTATATCTATATCTATCTATCTATCTATATATCTACTGATATTTATCTATATTTTATTTTGGATAATTTGTTTTTTTTAATTTCCAAAACTTATTTATATTATCTGATCTTTACTCACAGTAGGCTGTTACTATTTTATTTCTCAAATATTCTGAGGCATAATTCTGAACAAAAGAATAAGACACAGTTAAAATACTTGTTTCCAGGAAGGAAAACTCAGACCTAGTTATAGGAGGGAAACTACTGTACAGTTTGAAATTTTACTATGCTTATATATTACTTAATTTTTTTAAATTATCCAATAAATATCTCTCTGAAAATCCTAATTTAAATTATTTGTTTTGTCCTTTGATTTTTTTTTTCTTTTGGTGGTTGGATCAGGTATTTCATCATTCATCTTGATCTCTCTCATTTGTACTGCTTATTTTCCCAACATTTGATATTCCTTGGGAGTCTATTCACAGGTATAAATTAAAGCTATGCTAATTAAGACAGGTAAATGATGTGGATTTCTTCTGCCATTGTTTGAATGTGTCTACCCCCAAAGTACTCTCCCTTGAATGGGAGTGTGACTGTGGCTTGAAGCACATGGACATGACGTATTGATTGAAAGGCTTCCCTTTATGATGGGTAGGTAAAGAAGAATCAGAGAAGATGGACACATAGTAGATTATTTGCCAAAATTACTGCAATCATTTCTCTTTTTGTACCTACACCCTTTGTAACACAGCATGGTAATTTTTCCCACCAAGAAGCAAAGTCAATTTCTTTACCCTCTGAATCTGGGCAGAAGTTGTAATTTACTTTGGCCAATAAAATTCAACAGATTTAGTGACATGCCAATTGCAACTTAGCCCTCTAAAGACAATGCAAACTTTTGCATATTTGCCTGGAAACCTAGCCAACTTCCTGTGAACATTCTAGAATAGCCTGACTCAGGATAAGAGATCAAAAGGACCACTGATGAGTCATCCCAGCCTAGGCCATCTTCATGCATTATGTACCAAAAGACATAAAAACTAACTGTAGATGTATAAATGCACCCAGTCAAAATGAGAAGAACTATCCAGCTGAGTCTATCTCAAATTATCAAACCACATAACCATGAGTTAAATAAATGGTTGCCATTTTAAGCCAAAAATTTGGAGATAGTTTTTTATACAACAATATTTAACTGATATACTTTTCCCATTCACCCCCAAATGCCAGAATAACGAGAATGTTAGTATTATGAGATGCCAATGGCTAAGCCAAAAACCCTAGACTCCAGCACACAAAGCTTTCCATTTCTTTAGAAATCAGGTTTCTTCCCACACTGCCAGTCATTCTGTACATTGTAGGGAGGAACAGGTGTGGACTTTGTCAATCTACTACCCACTTTTTTTTCTCCACTCCTCACTCATTTTCTAGCTACTGACACCAATTTAGTAACGTTTACTAGAATTCCATCAGGAAGATGAGTTCTTATATCCACAGCAGACTTAGTTATGCAAATTCACAATAGAAATCCCCCTTTACTCTTCACTTTGTTAGGAATTTGCTCTCTTTTAGATTTATTTTGCCATTTTAATTTAATTTATATTGGATAATATATCACATCTAAAGAAGATGGTAAAAATATTTACATACAGCTAAAGAATAATAAAATCAAAACCCATGAGTCTATTACCCAAGTAAAGAAATAGAAGATTACTAATACCTTAGAGGCTCCCTATGTGCCTCTTAAATGTATACTCCACTCACCCCTAGGAAATAACCGCGATATGATTTTATCTTAATCATTCCCTTGCCTTTGCTTATGGCTTTTACTAACAATGTAAGAATCTCTAAGTAATACATTGCTTAGTTTTTTTAAAAAATGAATAAAAATGATAAACCCAGTTGTGTAAAAAAAGGACAATATTGCCACCATTGGATAAAAGCTCTCAGGAGATATATAAGTTGAACTGTGTCTAGGTTGTAATCAAATTTTAGTTTTACTACAATTTTACATATTTAAAAGTTGCTAAGACTGTAAATTTTTTAATGTTTATTTTTGAGAGAGAGAACGCACAAGCAGAAGACGGGCAGAGAAAGAGGGAAACAAAGAATCACAAGCAGGCCCTGTGCTGCACAGAGCCTGGCATGGGGCTCAAACCCACAAACCATAAGATCATGACCTGAGCTAAAATCAATTCAGATGCTCAACTGAATGCACCCCTGCTAAGACCATAAACCTCAAAAATTTTCATCCCAAGAAAAAAATTCTGTAATTTTGTATGATGGCAGATGTTAACTGAGCATACTGTGGTAATTATTTTGCAATATATACAAATTTTGAGTGATTGTGTTGTGTACCTGAAACTAATATAATGTTGTATATCAATTATACCTTAATTAAAACATATTTTTCAGCTTTGAGAGTTTATCAGCCCTAAGGAATACAATGGGAAAGATAAAGTGAGTTCTGGGAATCCTTGGGCTTCTGCATTTGGGTTATGTGGCAGGATTATAATGAGAACCAAGATTAGACATCTGGCTTAAAGATGGTGAAAAAGAGTAGATTACTCTATATTTATTCCTTCGGGTGCACTATGCCTACCACCAGCCCCCAGTAGGTCAGGCCACAACAATTCTGCTCAGTGAAATGAGTGTCCTCTTGTCAACTGATCCAGGCTATAAGCCATGAGGAGGTTACTAGGAATGATATCCATGGCATGGGGGTATTGCTGAAATAGATGAAGGGGGTTAAGAGGTATAAAATTCTAGTTGTAAAATAAATAAATTGCAGAGATAAAAAGTACAGCATAGGGAATACAGTCAATAATATTGCAGTAACATTGTATGATGACTGATGGTGACTAATGGTGAGTACTCAGTAATGTATACAATTGTTGAATCAATATGTTGTACACCTGAAATATAACACTAATAGAACACTGTATGTCAACTATTCTTCAATAAAAAAAATAAAAGACAAATTAAAGAAAAGAAATGACATCTACACTGCTCAAGACATACCTAGTACAGATTAAAAGTGGGGTCAGGATCATCTGAACTTTGTCTTCAGCTTAAAGAGATATACAATGAATAAAAGATTTTTAAGGTAATACAATGGCAGTGAGAATATCAATGATGACAGCCTTCAATAAATTCATCTCCGGGTCAGACCTCTCTCACAAACTCCTGACTCATACCCTTCTTGGCAATGCAACTTAGATTTCTAATGGATATCTGAAAATCAGTGTTGAAGATAAATTTCTAACCTCACCTCCCCACCCACAGAATCTTCTCCAAATGCAGCTTTCTCCATTTAAGTTGATAGTAACCCCATCCTTCCAGGTGCTCTTACAAACTTTGAACTCATCCTTAATTCCTTTTCCTTACCTACTACCTCCAAGTCATCAGGAAATCCTTTTGGCTCCACCTTCAAAATATACCAGAATCGAACCAATTCTACTACCTTCACAGCCACCATCCTAGTACAGGACACATTGTCTCTCACCTGGATTATTGCTGAAGTCTCCCAGTTGGTCTCTCTGGTTTTCCCCTTGTGCCTTACAGTCTATTCTCAACCATTCACATTGAAGCAGCATGATCAAAAAGATGGACATGTTTATTTCTTTATTCACCAACTGTACACTGAGCCCCTACTATGTATCACTCTGCTAGGTACTTGCCATGTATCAGTGAACAAAGCAGACAAAGACATATGTGCCCTCATGGGGTTTATGTTCTATTGTCAGGGAGAGGAAAACAAACAATAAACAGTAAGCAAGTAAATTATAGTAACATGTAGTCCTTTTAAAATTTAAGTCATATCATGTGACTTGTCTGCCCAGAGGCTTCCAAAGTCTTTCTATTTCACACAGGATGATAGTTAATATCTTTACAGTGGCTCACAGTCTCCCCCTTTTCTTCTCTGGCATCCTCAAAATACTTGTTCATGTCATGCTAGTCACCATGGCCTTTTTGCAGTTCCTTAAATGTACCATAATTGTAGACATGCTTCCACTTAAGATATTGTTCTGGCTATTTCTTCAGCCAATATAATTTTATCCCAAATAACTTATTGGCCAAATCCTCACCTCCTTCAAGTTGTTACTCAAATTTTGTCTTCTCAATGAGGCCAACACAGACCACCCTACTTAATATTACAATGCCCCTACCTCCTACCCCAGACACCCAATCTCTTTACACAGTCCTGCTACTTTTTAAATTTTTTCAGAAACACCTTCTAACACATTATATAATTTACTTGCTTACTGTTTATTGTATTTTCCTCTCCCAAACAATAGAACATAAGCCCCACGAGAGTACACATATCTTTCTTTGTCTGCTTTGTTCACTGATGCATGCCAAGTATCTAGCAGAATGATAAATAGTAGGGCTTAGGGTAGAGTTGGTGAATAAAGGAATGAACACATTCATCTCTTGGATCACGCTGTTTCAATGTGGACTGATTGCTCTCTATGTCTGGTATACAACCATATACCTAATATCTCAGGATTCTCCTAGAGATTCCTTCTGACTGTTTTCCATATTCCCTTTCTTGGTTTACTCTCTTATTTAGATAAAGCACATCCTTTTTTAGCTTCTTAATAAAAGGCAAGTAAAAGGTACATTTTCAAGAACTTGCATATATGAAAATGTCTTTATTTTTGAAATAGTATTTTGGTTATAAATTCTGTATTGGAAATTTTTTTTTCAAAATTTTGTCTGCATGCTTACAGTGTTTCTGATATCCAAATCATTTGGTGATATCTAAATCATTTTGATTCCTGGTCTTCTGTATGTGACTTTTTAATTTGGAAGTTTATAGAATATCTTCTTTATTTCTTTATTTTTTGTCCTCAGTGTTTCAATAATTAAAAACTATGGGCCTTGGTATGTGTGCATTTTCATCCACTTTTCTGGCCTTTTAGTAGAATCTTTCACTCTGGCAATTCATGTGTTTCAGTTCTGGAAGAATTTTTGAATTGTTTTCTTACTGGTATCACCCATTGTTTTACTATCCTATCTTTTTAGAACTTCTATTATTCATATTTTAGACTTTCTAGATTGAGTTCTACTTTCCTTATGTTGTATGCCCAATTTCCTATCTGTTGGTCTTTTTTTAATCTTACTTCTTAAATATATTCTCAGTATAACCTTCCAACCTTTTATTTAGTTGTTTATTTCTCCTGTTTTTACTTTCAATGAGTTCTCCTTGTTCTCTGAATTATTCTTTTATATTTCATTCTGTTCTTGTTTCATGCATGTAATATCTTCTGTTATCTATTTGTTAAAGCTTCTTTATTCTTGCTGAATTGTTTCTTCCCAAGTTGTTTCTTTTGTTGGTTTGTTTGTTTGGGTTTTTATCTTCCATGTTGAAAGCCTTTCCAAGGTATCTGTTAGTCAATGGCAATTCTCTTATGATGAAGAGTGCAAGACTAAAATGCTGCTTGGAATCTGAAATCACATGAGTGGTGTTTGTAGATTTGGGTTATTATTGTAAAGGAATTTGAGATATTTAAATATTTTCTTGGGATGGTCAAATTTCTAAGGGAATTTTTTGGTTTTTTTTTAATCTCTCCCAGAGGGTAAAAATATGGCTTGCAACTTTCTGGGAGTAGAGCAGTATTTCTATATTCAGCATTAATTATTAATAAGGTCAGTTAATCCTTCAATTTTGTGAATGAAACTTATTCTCTCTATATAAAGGCCCATATTTTTATACTTTCCCAAGAAAAGAACTCCACCAAGAATAGAACTCCAGACTTCTGCCAGGGTAGGTGGTCAAGGGAAGGTTCTGGTAGTGTTTAGTGGGTGCATAAACTAAAGTTTCCAGAAAGAGAGAATTGAAAAACAATGGGTAAAATCATTAATAAAATATTTTTTAATGTTTGTTTATTTTTGAGAGAGAGACAGAGCATGAGTGGGGGGAGGGGCAGAGAGAGAGGGAGACACAGAATCCAAAGCAGGCTCCAGGCTCTGAGCTGTCAGCACACAGCCAGATGCGGGGCTCAAATTCATGAACTGTGAGATCATGACCTGAGCCGAAGTCAGACGCTTAACAGAGTCACCCAGGCACTCCATTAATAAAATAATTTAAGAAGAATCCTTCTAGAACTTAAACACATGAGTTACCAGAATTAAAGGCCCCACGGAAAGTCCAGAAAAGTGGATAAAAAATATATCTGAAACAACTTCCACTCAGGTTTCTTAATTTCAGAACCCAGACCCATCTCTAGTTTCAGAGGTACCTGATATTGCTTTCCTGGGACTTATGAGGATTCTGCAGTGTATCTTGGACTGGTTCTCAGTTATTCCCATAGCTAATATGATTTTGCATTTATTGGGTCTGCTAAATCACTTATTATTTGTATATCCGCTTTCTAACATCCCAAAATTTATGATTTTCTCCTTTCTTTCAGAGTGTAGGGGAAAGTGATTGGGTTAATCATGAGCTCAAACTGCCAGCTTTAACCACAATTAAATATTAAAACTTTAAAAAAATTAATGTTTATTTTTGAGAGAGAGAGATTGAGAACGAGAGAGAGAGGAGCAGAAAGAGGGAGACACAGAATCCGAAGAAGCAGTCTCCAGGCTCTGAACTGTCAGCACAAAGCCCCACATGGGGCTTGAACTCATGGACTGGAAGATCATGACCTGACCCAAAGTTTGACACTTAACCAACTGAGCCAACCAGGCACCCCAAAACTTTTAAATTGCAATTGTAACTTTTAAGTATTTTGAATTAAAGGCATATATTTTAAAATTTGAGATATAAATTCTAAGAAAGTCCTATGAAGGGGCACCTGGGGGGCTCAGTTGGTTAAGCATCCAACTCTTGATTTCAGCTCAGGTCATGATCTCATGATTTGTGAGTTCGAGCCCCGCATCAGGCTCTGCACTGACTCTGGAGCCTGCTTGGGATTCTCTCTCTCCTCTCTCTCTATCCCTACCTCACACTCTGTCTGTCTGTCTGTCTCTCAAAATAAATAAACTTCAAAAAGAAAGTGATGTGAAAAATATTGAAATACATAATTACACAATATTAGAGATAATTTAGTCACATATACTTCAAAATGTTTATATGAACCTCTGTTTCCAAATTACTTTTTCTAGTTGATATTCTTAATACTCAATGCCAGAGCAAGTTCTTTAGGATAAATAGAAAGTAGCTAACCTTGACATTGTCATCCTACTATAACATCACTTAGAATATATTTCAAGGTTAAGGGTGGGTCATTCAAGACTGACAAATATACTGATTCTGTTTTAAAGTACTCTGGTAGGAGCTCCTTAAGTATCTGAATTCATTAAAGTCAAATAAAACAAAATAGCTTTCAACAATCTATTCTTTTGCTTTTGTAGAAATTTTTCTCACTTTGCAGTCACTCATTTGAACTTGAAATTTAATTGTGGAATTATAAAATTGATAAAATATCTTTTTTTCTGAATTTACTAATGAATATGAAGATACAGCAAAATTTACATTAGATCCTTAAGTGTGTATTTAAAATTTTACATGTTGACCTGCATAGGGTGTTAGTCATATTGTAGTTGCTTAGTATACACTTCATTGCTACAGGAGCAAAATTTATGTGAAAAATTTAAACACTGCTTTTAAATTAAATATCTCTAACAATGAAGCACATAGTAGTAAGTTGTAAATTATATTCAATATTGCTACAGTAAAAACCAATAACCCTTTCCATTGTTAAAAATTATTAAATTGGATCTTTTGGCATTAAATTGGATCAAGTGGCATAAATAATTTCATTTAAATTGAATTTACCCTCAATAATAATATTTGGTTTCTTTTTATAAATTACCTTTATTTTAGTGATGTTGCTTTTTAAAAATGAAAAGGCCAAAATGTTCCTTTGATCACAAAGAAAGGCTTCCATCACTGCTTGAAGGGTATCTTTTTTCTGCAACTACTGTTAAATTACAGTACAATTAAGTACTGCCTTTACTGAAACCTAAAATTAGTTTTCACAATTATTTTGTTTTCTTACAAGTATCTAGAATTCACAGAAAGACATAGTCGTAGGCAATTCATCTCTCAAATCAGTAGCAAAAGTATTTCTCATAGACTGAAGCATTAAAATATTTAACTTATCCTAAAGTTGAATACACAATAGAGTGTAAATAAGGCAGGCTCCAAAGTCATTCATTTAACAAATATTTATTGAGCACCTGTGATACACCTGAGGGATACAATGGTGAGCAAAAATACTGTGACCTCAGAGTTTCTAGTCTGTAGTGTGGTGGCCTGTAATGTGTTCTGTAATGCTTTGTTCTATTTGGGGATTTGTTGCTGTTTGATTTAATTTGCCATGTTTTTTGACAATGGATTTTGCCCTCTGGTTTGGCTATGGTATCTGCTGCTCCATTTATATCATACACAGAGGCCTTACATATTCATATTCTCTGCCCAATTCCTGCCGACATCAGGTTGCATGTTCTGTGAGCAAGTGACTCATACCAACCTGGATTTAAAACCCAACGCTGCTTGCATGGTGTCACCCTGGGCAAGTCAATTTATTAGTCTAAACCTCAGCTGTCTCTTATGAAAAATGAGAATAATATCACCCATTTCATAGTGTTATTGAGTATAAAAATAATATCTAAAATATTTAGCACAGTAACACATAGGCCAACTAGTATAATTATAGGTAATGTATTAGTTTAGTTTAATACATTAATCTAGTTTAATAATGAACAAAAGCACTATATCTTCTTTTAAAATTAAGGCAAGGATTTTAAAATAATTTGTAAGATAGAAGATTAAGGTTTTATAAAACCTTTAGGTTTTAGATAAAACCTTATCTAAACATAAGGTTTTATTTTTTATTGCAATTTTCCCAATTCTATGATAAAGGACTATCTTGCCTAAAACATTTGGCAATGATATAGAAAGACTTGGGAGGAATATCAGGCACTTGACATCATATATTGATATATGTGATATTTATACCTATTAACTAAATTTATTTTACCCATAATAACTCAGTAACTATAAACCATGTTCCCTAGGACAATTTATTAGGCCATAAAAGATTTTTTCCAACTAATCATGACTAAAGCAGATAGAAAGTACTTACGTAGTGTCTGGTTTATAGTGAATTCGGTCTTAGAGGTTTACAAAAACGATTTTATTTCACACTGACATCATTGCTTTGAAATAGGGAAGGAAGAATTTCAAACTTAATCTCATATGAGACAAATCACAAGTTACAGAGAGCCCAAATGGCTTTGAATATGCTTGAAAAATAATGGGCAGAACCTGATCTCCACCATCATTCCATCTATTAGACTGTTCTGTCTCCACCAAGGGCATTGAAAATAACATTTTGTAATACAGAGATGAAATTATAACGTAACATTGATTAATAAATTAATTAATTTTCTAGATAAGTATTTACTGAAGTTTTACTATGCACCAAGCACAGCTTAAGACACTTGAAACATAAAGTTCAACAAATTAGGTCCCTGCTCTTGTAGAGCTAATAAGTTTTTAGTGAAGAACAACAAAGTAACCAAGTATATTCATGCACGAGCAGGTTAATTTGAGATGGTGAAAATAGCTATGAAGAAAATAAAACATGGCAATATAGCACAGAGTGGCTGGCAAAGGAATAATGTCAGCAAGACAGCAAAGTAAGAAGCCCTGGACCTCCATTCCTCCTATGAACATACCAATTTAGCAACAATTCATGGACACATTTCCTTCGAGAGAAATCCAGAAACTAATTGAAATTTTCCTTCACCCTTGGCAAACACAAAACCAGAATGAAGCCATTAGGGAAATTCAGGAAATGTTCTGTTCAGAGTTGCCGTCCTGGAACAGCACCATATAATCAGGAAGAGATAGCTTAGGTCTCACCTTCCCCCATAGGAGGGAAGAAGTTGGTCATAATGAGGGGGCTCCCCCACAGGACAGGCTTCTGTCTTTCATAAACCAAACAGTCAAAGCAAATAAGAATTAAACAAAGATGCTCTAAAGGAACAAGATAAATCTCCAGGAACAAGATAAAACTCCAGACCCTAGTGAAATAAAGTTATATGATTTACATGGCAGAAAATTTTAAATTATTGTAATAAAGATATTCACTAAGGCCAAGAGAACAATACATGAGCTAAATGAGAATTTCCACAGGGAGGTAGAAAACATTAAAAAGTACTAAACAAATCATGGGGTTGAAGAGTACAATAATTAAACTTTAAAATTCACTAGAGGGGTTCAACATCAGACTAGATGACTAGATCAAGCCAAAAAAAGAAAAGAAAAGAAAAGAAAAGAAAAGAAAAGAAAAGAAAAGAAA